>NC_052154.1:110169554-110398637 GCF_902713615.1 Scyliorhinus canicula | reverse complement strand
CGCTCTCTCCCCCCCTCCCCGGCACTCGCTCTCTCCCCCCTCCCCTGCACTCACTCCCCTCCCTAGCACTCACTCTCTCTTCCCCTCCCCGGCACTGACCCCCTCCCCGGCACTCACCCCCCTCCCCGGCACTAACTCCCCTCCCCGGCACTTGCTCTCTCCTCCCCTTCCCGGCGCTCACCCCCAGCCCGCCCCCACCCCCACCTCACTCCCCGTCCCCCTCCCCCACCATCCCTCTCCCCCCTACTCCCCTCCCCCACACACACAGACTGCGGCCACGGCGTCACTTCTCCTGCGGCCACCCCCCACGCCGTGACCTACCTCCACGCTGAACGGCATCAACCATCAGCACTGACGCCGTTAAATAGGTGTTTTGATTTACGCCGACGTGACCACTTCGGCCCATCCGGCCGGGAGAATACAGGCAGACCTGGGGTTCATAGCATCGCGCCGGCCCCCGCCATTCTCCGAGGCGGGCGGCAGGATTGACACCTCGCCGACTTTTTAGCGTTCGGAGACTTCGGGGGACGGTGGGGGCAGGATTCACGCCGGCCCCCGGCGATTCTCCGACCCAGGGTTTTGAACTTCCAACTGTCAGGTGACGTCTGCGTCACGCCATGCTTCTGGCCCTTTGCCGAGCTGGGTGACAGCAAGTCTGCGCAGCACTTGCCAAACAAAGCAGGTTCTCTGGATGTGTAAACAATGGTTCATTCTGAAATAATGTGGCGTTAGCATCTGATCAGCCTGTTCTAAGGCTGTCTGGATGAATTGCAGATCAGCAGTTTGCAAATTGCATTGTCTGGCTGTGTTTAATCATGGTTTGTACATTCTGAGTTTTTATCCATGCTCATGAAAGGAAAATATCAATATTTTGGTTATAACCCTGAAGGACATAGGTGACCTGACCACAGTGTTGTCCATTCTAATAACATATAAATGATTAAGCATTTTATGTAACTTGTTACAAAATATTTGATGTGCATTAAATTCATTCTTATTCATGGGGTCACAGTTGATGAACAAGTCGCATTTGAATCTTGCTGCCCACTGAGATGAAGGGGAACCACTCATGTGACCCACTCATTAGCCTAGGTTGTCCATCACTGGTTTAACCTTACAGTTCTGGTATCATCTTTGTAAATCTTTTTTTCACCATTTTTTTCTTCAGTGCATCGATACGCCCAATCGTCACGTTTTTAAAGTCTTGCATTTTGTCGCAAACTTCTTCGACTTGGTGTCATTCGAGTAATTAGAATTTTAATTCCAATTCCTGAGTCCAAGGCGTATATGTAAATGATGAACAACAGTGGTCCTAGCGTCGATCCCAGTGGAATATCGCTTCACACCTTCGGCCAGACTGGGTAAATATCTTTTACCCCTATTCTCAGTTTTCTGTGTTGTAGCCAGCTTATTTTCCATTTCTGCTTGTCCTCTCTCCCTCTGTGCTCTCACCTTAGCCATCAGTCCATCAGGTGGTACCTTATTACCTTTGGGAAATTCAAATTTATTACATCTGCTACTGTTTGTGTTACTTCAAATATTCATTAGGTTTGATCACCCATGAAACCCATTCTGAAAAAATGAAATGAAAATCGCTTATTGTCACGAGTAGGCTTCAATGAAGTTACTGTGAAAAGCCCCTAGTCGCCACATTCCGGCGCCTGACCGGGGAGGCTGGTACGAGAATCGAACCGTGCTGCTGGCCTGCTTGGTCTGCTTTCTATCCATTCTATCCATACTGTAGCCTTATTTGACATTTTCCTGTTGAATATTTGAGAAAGGATTCCATTACCTTTGCCAACACCATCATTAAGTCAGCAGATACAAAGTTTCCTGGACTTCTCTCTTTTTAATATTGGAATATAATTAGCTATCTGTCCATCCTCTGGCAGTATTCCTCTTTCTAATAATTGTTTGTAAATATATAATAGTGCCTCTGCTCTTAATCTCCTTACTTTTAGCATGTGCAGATGCAATCCATTTGGACCTGGAGTTTTATCCTATCGACATTTTTTTTTTTTTTTTTTAGAACAGTACAGCACAGAACAGGCCCTTCGGCCCTCGATGTTGTGCCGAGCAATGATCACCCTACTCAAACTCACATATCCACCCTATACCCGCAACCCAACAACTTCCCCTTAACCTTACTTTTTAGGACACTACGGGCAATTTAGCATGGCCAATCCACCTAACCCGCACATCTTTGGACTGTGGGAGGAAACCGGAGCACCCGGAGGAAACCCACGCACACACGGGGAGGACGTGCAGACTCCGCACAGACAGTGACCCAGCTGGGAACCGAACCTGGGATGCTGGAGCTGTGAAGCATTGATGCTAACCACTATGCTACCGTGCTGCCCCAAATTTGACTGGTTTATTTCCTCACTGTCTATTTGAAAGGCCTTTACAATCCAGTGGTTAGCACTGCTGCCTCATGGCACCAAGGTCCCAGGTTCGATCGCAGCTCTGAGTCACTGTCCATGTGGAGTTTGCACATTCTCCCCGTGTTTGCATGGGTTTCGCCCCCACAACCCAAAGATGTGCAGGGTAGGTGGATTGGCCACGCTAAATTGCCTCTTAAAAGGAAAAAATGAATTAGAACATAGAACAGTACAGCACAGAACAGGCCCTTCGGCCCTCGATGTTGTGCCGAGCCATGATCACCCTACTCAAACCCATGTATCCACTCTATACCCGTAACCCAACAACCCCCCCCCCCCAACCTTACTTTTTAGGGCAATTTAGCATGGCCAATCCACCTAACCCACACATCTTTGGACTGTGGGAGGAAACCGGAGCACCCGGAGGAAACCCACGCACACACGGGGAGGACGTGCAGACTCCACACAGACAGTGACCCAGCCGGAATCGAACCTGGGACCCTGGAGCTGTGAAGCATTTATGCTAACCACCATGCTACCGTGCTCCCCCCCATTTAGAAATTGTGTATTCTAAATTTATTTTAAAAAAGGCCTTTGTATTTTTTTTAATCACTTCGTCTAATGACATGTCTGCCTTGTTAAGCCTCCCAGGTAAATAGTGAGGCAACGTAATGATTGAATATTTCTTCCATTTTGGTATCATTACCTTTGAGTTTATCTTGTGCATCATTTCGTGAGCTTACCCCTATTCTGATTTTATTTTATTAACAATGTGTAAAATAGTTGACTATTGCTTTATAAATTTCTGGTTAATTTAGTTTTGCTGTCCTTCCTTGCTTTCCTAGTTATTTGTCAACTTCCTTCTCAACCACTTTGTATTCCTGTTCGACATTCTTTCCTTTATTGTTCATGCACTTAGCATACGGATGCCTTTTTCTTTCGTTTCAATTTTAGGATCACTTTATTTGTGCCTGGTGTTTATTTCATGGCTCGTTTGTTCTTATTTTGTGACGGAATAAATATCTCATGAATTCTTGTGATTCCCTTTTTAAATATTTCCCACTGCTGTTCAGCCTCTTAGCCTGTCAACATTATTTTCTTTTCCCACCCCACCAAAATTGACTTTGTTCCAAATCTATTACTTTTGCCTTAGTTTTATTTCTATCTTCCGCATTGATTATTTTCAACCTTATCCTGCCGTGATTGCTTTGTCCCCTCACATTTCCCTGCACCTGCTTTTCTTATCTGCTCTGGTTCATTTCCCATCATTATATCGAGCATTAATTTCTCTCTTGTTAGGCTTCTGATTTATGAGGTAAAAATAAGTCCTGCATACATTGTAAAAACTCCATTCTCTTTACCCCTTTCCGTCCCTCTTGCCAATTTATTTGCGGGTTTTTGAAACCTCCCATATCTGTTATTCAATTTGTTTTATTCATTTCATAAATTTGGTTCCATATTTTACCTAATTTCCCTTCCACTATTAGCTGTTGTATAAAGTATCCTCACTAATAATATGATCAATCCATCTGTATCTTTCATTTCAGTCTATATTTATTCTGTTGACATCTTAATAACAGTAGAAAACAAAGGGCGTATTGTAATCTCTAATTGGTACAGCTAGTTCTCTCAATACGTCTTTTCTTATTCTTAGAAAATGTGTTACAAACGGCAATATTTAATTGTCAACCCTGTTCATCTTGTAGTCATGTAGCAGATGTTGCAATATCTGCTTTCTTGCCTCCAGTTCCCCCATTTTGTTCCAAATGCTGTGCATTTGGCAGTACAGACAATTTAATTTGTTTTTATTATTGTTTTCCTCACTTCAGTTTATTACATCTACAGGAACAATAGGAAATCTGGTAGAGCGCAAGGAATGCCTTAGCGATTAAGGATTCAATTGTTTCAATGATAAGAGAGGATGCAACAATGACAATGTTACTGTTATCTCATGCCTTCAATATAAAAAAATTGTTCTAAGACATTTAAAGACCTAGCAGGCGGTGGAGAATACGCAGAATTAAGGAATATAAAAGAATTTCAGACTGCGGCTAGAGTTGTGTATTGGCCTCCTGGGAGCAGCTCTGAAATGACAGATTGCAGAAGTGCAGAGGTTAGACAAGCATGCAGCAAAGGCAGAGTGATGGAATTGGGGAATTTTAACTGTCATAGACATTGGGATAAGCAAACTAGCACATGTCAGAAGGGCAGCAAAATTCTTGATTGTATTCAGGGAAACTTTCCACAATAATCTGCCGGAGAACCAGCAAAGAGGCACGACATTGTTAGGTTTAAAATGGGCAATGAGCCAGATTTAGTTCACAGCCTAAAGGTCCGTGAGCATTTATTGAATAGCAATCAAACACTGCGCTCGAAAGGGGGAAACATCAAACAGATACTAAGGGCAAGATTATTTGGATGGTGGGGTTTCCCGCCTCACCACCTGATGAATCAGTGGAAAATGACCCGTGTCAATCACAGTAGCCCTACAACCATTTAACGCTTCACCCCTGACTCCCACCAGCAGCTCCGTAGCCCCAGCAGCACCAGTGGAAGCAGAGAGGACTGGGAATACAAGCAGTCCCCAAAATTCTAAATTATGGAGTCCAGAATACCCAGTAGGGAGGGGAAGTGAGTGGCAAAGGGGAAGGGTGAGAGAGACGGGGTAGTTGGAGAAGCCGGATGGGACGCAGCGCCTGCAAGGGGCAGACCTTCAGGGCATGTTCAATGTGGAAAGGAGGGCCTTGGTTGAGGCGCCCTACCCTTCCTGTCTGAGACCCAAGCAAGGTGACCTGCCAGGCTTCTCCCCTGGCCCGAACTCCCACCAGCCAGGCCGGGAGCTGCCCTTAAGTGGCCAATAAGGGCATCAACTTAAGCAAGGATTGGGAGGGGGCATATGCCTTTCTCACCCCATGTAAAAGACAAATCAAGGACAATCAGGAGGCCGGTAGATCGCCCACCTGGGGAGTTTGACAAAACCCCTGCCTGCAAACCTTCTCACATGGGACTGAAATTCCCCTCACATTTTCTAGATTTAGATAGAGTTGACTTCAATAAGATGAGACACACTGTTTACAACAAACTGGGAAAATCTGCTAATAGATAAATCAACAGTAGATCAGTGGAGTATATTCAAAAATATTATTTTTTAGAAAATACTTCATTCAAGGCATTTTCACACAGAAAATCAGAAGAACTCAATGAACAACCACAACCCATCTGTTCCCCTGACACTAGCCACCCCACCACATCTCGCTTCCCCTATTTCAACCCCCTTCCGTCCCCCGCCCCCCACCCCGCAACACGTCCCCTCCACTCATTGCTGACCCTTCAATCCTCCTTAAAGAAATCGATAAATAGCTTCCACCTCTCGGTGAACCCTCTGCTGGCACTTGCAAAGTGAACTTGACCTAATCTAGCCTCAGGAATTCAGGTCAATCACCCACACTTGCGCTTTTGGCGGCTGAGTCCGACAACCCGAACAAAATCCGTCTCCAGGCTATCAGGGAGGCAAAGGCAAAACATCGGCCTCTCTCGCCCTTTGGATTCCCGGGTCTTTCGACACCCCAAATATTGCCTCCTCTGGACTCAGAACAACCTCCACTCACAGCACCTTGGATATCACATCCGAAAACCCCCGCCACAGCCCCCTCAGTCAGAACATGTGGGTGTGGTTTTGCGGGCCCTCCTGTGCACTGCCCACACCTGTCCCCCACCCCCGCAAGGAACCTACTCACCACCATCATGTGAGCCCTATGCATCACCTTATACTGGATGAGGCTTAACCTTGCATATGCCGAGGACGCGTACACCCTCCACAAGGCCTCCACCCACATCTCGGACCCCACCTCCCCTCCCAGCTCCTCCTCCCGTTTCCACTTAATATCCCCCACAGGTCTCCCTCCCGTTCCATCAACTCCTCATAGACATCCAACACTTTTCCCTTTCGTTGAACAGCACCTTGTCCTGCAACCCCAGGGGCATCAGCCCAGGAAAGGATGGCATCTCGCTTCTTACAAAGTCCCAAACCTGCTTTTTGCCATTCCCCTGGACAACTCATACACTACCTCCAGGGCCTCCAGCCTCTCACATTTATTCCTTATAAACAAGTCACCGAAGCTCAATCCAGGTTTGCCGCAACCACCTTCGCCTCGCATTCAGTCCCGCTGGTGCAAACCTATGGTTAGTACAGATTGGCGCCCACACCAAGGCACTCTCCAGCTCCAAATGCTGCCTCCACTGCCCCCACACCCTTAGAGCCATCACCACCACTGGGCTCACGGAGTACCTGGCTGGTGAGAATGATAAAGCCGACAACAACAACGCCCGAAAGCACGTACCCCTACATGATGCCACCTTCACCCACCCACACAGCGACCCCTCCCCCAGGCCCATTTTTAAATTAATCTTTATTAGTGTCACAAGTGGGCTTACATTAACACTGCAATGAAGTTACTGTGAAAAGCCCCTAGTCGCCACATTCCGGAAGCTGTTCGGGTACACTGAGGGAGAACTCAGAATGTCCAAATGTTATGGGCCATAGAGAACCCCAAAGTGTATCATGGAGTTCACCTGACCCACAACTTTTACTAGATTGTGGTATGTGGAGCACACGGCCCACTCTACAGATGTGGTACAGCAGAAATGGAAAAGTAATTTTTAAAGCAAAACACTGTTTATTCTATGAACTCAAGTTAACCCTTTTAAAACATACAGTGAACATCTTAGCAACCATCAATTTAAATGTAACCCCCAAAGAACACAACACTAAGTAATCCTTAAGCTGTCCTTTTAACATGCATAAGATTGAAAAAAACCTTTAAACAGAATCACATCAGGTTAAAGTCACTACTAAGAGCAGTTATTAGTTTTAAATCACCAAAGGATCGATTTATATTCTTTATATTACAGAGAGAGAGACTCATGCACCTTCTGGTTGTGACTGCAGCTATCCAGCTCTGAAAACGAAACTAAAACACACCCTGCAGCAAACAACCTAAAACGAAAGTAAAAAGCTGACAGACAGCCCAGCTCCACCCACACTCTGACATCACTGATAAACATCCCTTTCTTAAAGGTACATATCTTAAACACTCATTTCTTAAAGGTACTCTCACATGACACAATTCACTTAACAAACACGTCTTTCGGGACTTGTGGGAGGAAACCGGAGCGCCCGGAGGAAACTCAAGCAGACAGGGGTTAGAACGTGCAGACTCCACACAGACAGTGACCTAAGACGAGAATTGAACCTGGGACCCTAGTGCTGTGAAGCAGTAGTGCTAACCACTGTGCGACCGGGCCGCCTCACCATAGCAATTTTCACCGCCCAATAACAGTTCATCATGTTCGGCAATGCCAGCCCTCCACCACTCCCTCTCACCCCCACTCCAAGGAAGCCTGCCGCACCCGGGGGGGTCTTCCCCGCCGACACAAAACCAGAGATCAGCCCATTGACGTTCCCAAAAAATTACTTGGGAGCAAAGATTTGGAGGTTCTGAAATACAAACATAAACCTAGGCAGCACTGTCATTTTTATTGTCTGCACCTCCCCTGCCTGTGACAGCGACAGCACATCCCACCTCTTAGAGCCTACCTTCATTTGCTCCACCAGCCGAGTCAAGGTCAGTTTAGGAAACTGCGCCCAACTCCGTGCCACCTGGATACCCAAATACCAGAAACCCGCCCCCACCACCCTAAACGGCAACTCCCCAAGTCTCCTTTCCTGCCCTCTGGCCTCAATCACGAACACCTCGCTCTTTCCCATATTCAATTTGTATCCCGAAAACCAGCCAAATTACCCCAGGATGTCTCCAATGCTGCCCACAGCGTCCAAAATATACAATAACAGGTCATCCGCATACATTGAAACCCTGTGCTTGCCACTGCACCCCACCCCCGGCCCCCCTGCTCAAACCCTATCCTGTCCCTCAACGTCCTAAGCTGCATTCCCAGCAACTCTTTCGCCAAGGCAAAGTGTAGCCCAAAGTACCCCCAAATCACTTGGTTTGTTCATTGCCACCATTACCTCCACCTTCTGCCCCTCCAAAGGCATCATGATTACATTGAGTAACCTCCTCACATTCGCCAGCAACTGCTTTCCCTTCACAAAACCCGTTTGATCCTTGCCTATCACCCCCGGCACACAGTCCTCAATTCGCAATGCAAGCACCTTCAGCAATAACTTGGCAACCACATTCAATTATGATATTGGGAGGTATGCTCCAGGTCCTTATCCTTCTTCAAAATCAGGGATCTGGAAGCCTGCAACAATATAGGAGGGAATTTCCCCATCTCTCTTGCTTCACTATAGGCCCTCACCAGCAGTGACCTCAGGTCCACCCCAGACTTCTTATAAAACTCTCTACTAGGAGCCCGTCTGGCCCTGGGGCCTTCCGTGCTTGCATAGCCCCATACCCTGCATCACCTTTCTCAGCCCAACTTGGGCCCCCAGCCACTGGCCCAGCTCCTCTTCCACCTTGGGAAACTCCAACCCATCCAGGAACCACGGAATCCTCAACTCCCCAGTCGGGGGCTCTGATTTGTAGAGCCTCTATAAAAGGCCGTGAACATCCCATTCACCCCCTCTGAGTCCATCGTCAATTTACAGTTATCATCTCAAACTCTACTGATCTTCCTTGCTGCCTCTTGCTTTCCCAACTGATGGGTCAACGTCCTACTCGTCTTTTCCCCATATTCATACACTGCCCTCCCCTCTGGCCCTCTGCAGCTGCCCCACTGCCTTGCCCGTGGAAACTAGCCCAAACTCCATAGAATCATAGAATTTACACTGCAGAAAGAGGCCATTCAGCCCATCAAGTCTCCACTGGCCCTTGGAAAGAGTATCCCACCCAAGTCCACACAATCCAGTAACCCCACTTAACCTTTTAGGGCAATTTAGTATGACCAATCCACCTCACCTGCACAACTTTGGACTGTGAGAGGAATTCAGCCCTATAATCCTTGGAATATAGAAGGTAAAGCCATGATTAGATCTACGTTTTGAAGATGTTAATGGGCCGTGATAGGGTTTTTTTTATACATTCATAGGATACATACATCACTGGCAAGACCACCATTTAGTGTCCATCTCTAATTGCCCTTAAGAAGATGGTGAGGAACTGCCTTCTTAACTGCTGTAGTTCGTGTGGTATAAATACATCCGCAGTGCTATTTGGGAAGCAGTTCCAGGATTTTGGTCCAGTGACAGTGAAGGAATAGCAACATAGTTCCAAGTCAGGATGGTGTGCTGTTTGAGGGAAACTTGCAGATGATAGTGTTCCCATGTGTTTGCTATCCTTGGAAAGTACTGTCGCAGGAACCTTGGTGAGTTGCTACAGTGTATTCTGTACATTGCTTCCTCCGTGTGTCAATGGTGGATGAAGTGAATGTTTAAGGTGGTTGATGGGATACTTGTCCTGGGCGACGTCAAATGCCTTGAGTGTTGTAGAAGCTGCACTCATCCAGGCAAGTGGAGAGTATTCCATCACGCTCATGTCTTGTCCTTTACAGATGGTGGAAATGTTTTCGGAGTCAAAAGGTGAGTTGCTTGCCATAGAATTCCCATCTAACCTGGTTTTGAGGACACAGTATTTATGTAAGCCCCAGGATGATGATGGCAAGGGGAGCTGGTTATATGCTGTCTTGTTGGAGTTGGCCATTGGTTTCTGAAATCATTGACTGGCTCTGCTTCCACCATCCTTGTAACCAGACAGTCCAAGCTCATTACCATTCTCTGTGTAAAAATGTTTTCCCTTACATCTGTCCTGTATACCTTGCCCAAACCTTACATCAGTGTCCCCTAAAGTGCCATCAGCTAATGGGAACAGCTTTTCTTTGTCTACGTTATGTAAACCTACCATAATTTTGTATACCTCTGTCAAATCTCTCCTCAGCCCTTTTTGCTGTAAGGGGAGCGAGCCCAGCTTCTCCAAAGACCCACTATTGAACTGGACTCTGTTGCAATCTGGGGTGTCAGTGGAGAATGTCCCATCAAGGCCACACTTAGTCCCGTTGCCTGTACTGAGGAACTCTACTCGCCAGAACTCCTCAGAGCAGGAGGAGTTGGGGACGTCATTTTTTATTGCGCCAGAATCCCTCGATGCCTCCGACATGACCCCTGGACCCCCTAAAGCTGCAACTCACATATAAAGGGGTCCTTGGGAACCCCTCACACCCCACCTCTCATGGGTAGTGCATCCCCGGCCCAATCCCCAGTGTGGGCACAATGCGGGCCTGAGAATTTGGTCAGCCCCGGGGCCCATTGAGTCGCTCCGGACTCCGCCATTCTCCGAGGCGGGCGGCACGACTCACGCCGGGGCAATTTTTGGGGGGCAGGAGAATTAAGAGGATGGCGGGGGCGGGATTCACGCCGAACCCCGGCGATTCTCCCACCTGGCGGGGAGAGAGGGAATCCAGCCCAAGGTCTCCAAGGTGAAGGGCTTAGATCCCAACACCTTGGGGAAATCAGGTGAGCAGAAATTCCAACAACCTGAGTCACCCATGTTATCAGCAATTACCAAGTCCTATTCGCCACCTATTCACAAAGTATATAGCTAAAGAAAATTTCTGAAATAAATTAATACTTAAAAGACGTAAGATTCCTCACTCATTAAATTACCAAGTTTAGTTCTCTGTAGCACCAGCACCCTGTAGAATTAAACATTATGCTATTTGCTGGAGGGTCACAGTACTGAGGAAATTATGTGGTGGATTCTTATTAAAATTAATCATTTAAAATGCCGCTGTAAGGGGATAAATATTTGCAGCATCTCTATACTGAGAGTAATTAAAGGTGGGCTTGGTCATTTAGAGTGTCCCTGTCCGTGGATGTATTACTTGGAGTATCTTTACAGGGTTCATGTACTGTGTTGGAATATGTGCTAAATCTATACTGGAATTCATTAACTGTCTCTGTATTAGGATGAATAATTTGACAGTTCTAAACTGGATTGGTTTTTGTGGAGGGTCACTATACTGGAGGTGGATTATCTGGAAGGTCACTATATTGATGTGATTATGCGATGGGTCACAAAGCTAGAGGTGGATTATGTGAAAGGTCACTGTACAAAGGAGATTTTGTGGCGGTCACTGCACAGGAGCAGATTTTACGGAGGGTCACTACTGAGGTGGATTACGTGGAGCATCAGTGAACTGAGGTGATTATGTGGCTAGTCACTCTATTGGGGAGATTATGTGGCGGGTCACTGTACTGGAGCAGCATTATGTGGCGGGTTACTCTATTGAAATGATTGTACGGAGGGTCAGTGAACTAGAGATGATTATGTGGTGGGTCTCTGTCCTGGAGTGGATTTTGTGTAAGGTCACTGTACTGAGGTGATTATGTGCAGGGTCACTGTATTGTCGTGCATTATGTGGAGGGTCACTGTACTGAGGTGATTATGTGAAGTTTCAATGTATTGTAGTGCATTATGTGGAGAATCAATGTACTGAGGTGATTATATGTAGGGTCACTGTGTTGTAGTGCATTATGTGGAGGGTCAATGTACTGAGGTGATTGTGTGCAGGGTCTCTACTGAGGTGATTATATGTAGGGTCACTATTGTAGTGCATTATGTGGAGTGTCAATGTATTGCAGTGCATTATGTGGAGGGTCAATGCAGAGAGGTGATTATGTAGAGGGTCACCGTACTGAGGTGATTATGTGTAGGGGCACTGTACTGGTGTGATTATGTGGAGGGGCACCATACTGAGGTGATTATGTGTAGGGGCACTGTACTGAGGTGATTATGTGTAGGGACACTGTACTGGTGTGATTATGTGGAGGGTCACTGTACTGAGATGATTATGTGTAGGGGCACACTACTGGTGTGATTATGTGGAGGTGAACCCCTCCTTCGCCCCTCAAATGGTGAACTTGATCTTTACCAAATGCAGGAGCTCTGCCAAATCGCTCACCCATATCCCAGCCTTCGGTGACTCCGAGACCCGCCAACACAACAGAATCCGTCTCTGGGCTATCAGGGAGGCAAAGGTCAACATGCCGGTCTCTCTCCTCACCTGCACTCCTGAATCATCCGACACTCCAAATATCACCACCTCCGGGCTCGGAGCTACCTCTACTCCAAAATCTTTGAAATTATGTCTGACAATCCCTTTCAAAACTTCCTCAACATCAGTCATGCCCAAAACATATGCACAGGGTTTGCCGGTCCCCCCCTCCGCGCACACCTCACACCTGTCCTCCACCCTCAGGGGTGATACATAGTGGGGGGGAGGGTTCAATTGCATGGAAAATGAGAAAATCAAAGTTAAAGGGGAAGGTTAGAGTGCAGATTTATGATGCGGACTTCAAATGAGCTAAAGGAGCCGAGGGCTTAGGAGAGCTTTGTAAAGTTTCCAGAATATTTAAGAGAGCAAGAGAGTGTAGAAGGTAGCAGGAATCCAACTTCAGACATAACAAAAAAGGAGGGCGGACAACGATGGACTGAGGGTGTTGTACCTAAATGCTCACAGTGTACGAAACAAGGCCAATGAGCGTGTTGCGTACATTAAAATTGGTTGGAACAATGGTGTGGGCATCACACAGACATGGCTGCAAGGGGATCAGGGCTGCAAATTTTTTTAAATTTAAAGTACCCAATCCTTTTTTTCCAATTAAAGGTCCACCTACCCTGTACATCTTTGGGTCATGAGGTGAGACCCACGCAGGCACAGGGAGAATGTGCAAATTCCCTAGCTCCTCGGCACCATGAGGCAGCAGTGCTAACCATTGCACCCCCATGCGGACCACAGCTGGGATCTAAATATCCAAGGATAAGTGTCCTATTGAAAGGACAGGCAGATGGGCAGCGAGGGCCGAGGTGCATTGTTAATAAGAAATTAATTAAAATTGATAGGAAGTAGCGATCTACGGTCGGAAGTCATAGAATTCGTGTGGGTAGAGTTGAGGAATCGCAACGGTAAAAATGCCCTGATGGGAGTTATATACAGGCCCCCCAGCAGTAGTCAGGCTGTGGGGCAGAAAACATAAATCAGGAAATAGAAAAGGCATGTAAAAAAGGCAACATTAAAATAATCATGGGGACATCAATATGCAGATGGACTGGGGAAATCAGGTCGGTCGCGAATCCCAAGAAAAGGAATTTCTGGAATGTCTATGAGATGGTTTTTTGGAGCAGCTTGTGGTAGAGTCCACTAGGAAACAAGCAATTCTGGATTTGGTAATGAGGCAGACTTGATTCGGGAACTTATGGTGGAGGAACTCTAAGGCGACAGTGAGAACAATATGATAGAATTCACCCTGCAGTTTGAGAGGGAGAAGCTGCAATCAGATCACAGTATCATAGAATTTACAGTGCAGAAGGAGGCCATTCGGCCATTCGCATCTGCACCGGCTCTTGGAAAGGTCCACACCTCCATCCTATCCCCATAACCCAGTAACCTCACCCAACACTAAGGGCAATTTAGAATGGCCAATCCACCCAACCTGCACATCTTTGGACTGTGGGAGGAAACCGGAGCACCCGGAGGAAATCCACGAACACACGGGGAGGATGTGCAGACTCTGCACAGACAGTGACCCAAGCCGGCATCGAACCTGGGACCCTATGGGAATGGGAACCTATTGGGCAAGACAGTGGAACAGCAATAGCAGGAGTTATTTGGGGATGTTCCGGAGGCACAACCGAAATTCATCCCAAGGAGGAGGAAACATGCAAAAGGGAGGGCAAGGCAACCATGACTGGCAAGGAAAGTGAAGGTCAGCATAAAAGCAAAGGAAAAAGCATACAATGTGGCGAGGATTAGTGGGAAGCCTTTAAAAGCAAGCAGAGAACAACTAACAAAATAATAAGGGTGGAGAAGATGAAATATGAGTGTAAGCTAGCTAGTAATATAAAAGAAGATTGCAAGAGTTTGTTTCAATATATAAAAGGTAAGAGAGAGGCATGAATGGACATTGGACCACTGGAAAATGAGGCTGGAGAAGTAGTAATAGGGAACAAAGAAATGGTAGAGGAACTGAATAGTTACTTTGCATAAGTCTTCACAGTGGATGACACCAGTGGCATAACAGGGGCTGGATTCTCCGCCCGCCGCACCACATTTCTGTTTTACCCTGCCAGTGGGATGCTCTGTTACACCGGTCGATCAATGGGGTTTCCGATTGTGGGGCAGCCCCATGCCGTCGGGAAACCCCCGAGCTGCCGGCAAAATGGAGCATCCCGCCTGCAGAGAATCCAGCCCTAGAACTTTAAAAGACTCAGGGGTCAGAGATGAGTGTAGTGGTCGTCACTAATGAAAAGGTGCTGAGGGAACTGAAAGGCCTGAAGGTGGATAAATCACCTGGACTGGATGGACTACATCCCAGAGTTCTGAAGGAGATAGATGAGGAGATTGTGAAGGCATTGGTGATGATCTTTCAGGAATCACTGGAGGCAGGAAGGGTCCCAGAAGATTGGAAAATGGCTAATGTAACACCCCTGTTTAAGAAGGGAGGGAAGGGAAGACAGGAAATTACAGGTCGATTATTCTGACTTTGGTTGTTGGTCAGATTTTAGAGTCTATTATTAAGGATAGATTGTGGAGTACTTAGAAGTGCATGGTAAAATAGGACTGAGTCAGCACGGATTCGTCCAGGGGAGGTCATGCCTGACAAATCTGATAAAATTCTTTGAGAAGTTAAAAAGGAAGTTAGACAAGGGAGAACCAGTGGACATGATCTATTTGGATTTCCAGAAGGCCTTTGACAATGTGCCGTATAGGAGGCTGATGAATAAGATAAGAGACCATGGTGTTAGGGGCATGGTACTGGGATGGATAGCAGATTAGCTGACAGGCAAAAGGCAGAGAGTGGGGAAAAGGGGTCCTTTTCACGATGCCAGCCGGTGACTCATGGTGTTCTCAGGGGTCAGTGTTGGGATCACAGCTATTCTCGATATACATTAATGACCTGGAAGAAGGGGCGGAGGGCATTGTTGCTATGTTTGCAGGTGATGCAAAGATATGTAGAGGGACAGGTTATGTTGAGGCAGCAGGCGGCCAGCAGAAGGACCTGGATAGGCGAGGAGAGTGGGCAAAGAGGTGGCAGATGGAATACAATGTAGAAAATTGTGAGGTTGTGCACTTTGATAGGAAGAATAGAGTCACAGACTATTTTCTAAATGGGAAAAGGCTTCGGAAATCAGAAGCACAAAAGGACTTAGGAGTCTTTGTTTAAGCTTCTTTTAAGGTTAACATGCGGGTTCAGTTGGCAGCTAGAAAGGCAAATGCAATGTTAGTTTAGACGTCGAGCGGGCTCGAATACAAGAGCAGGAATGTACTGTTGAAGCTGTGTAAGGCTCTGGTCGTGACCCCATTTGGAAGATTGTGAGTAGTTTTAGTCCCCGGATCTAAGGAAGGATGTGCCGGCCTTGGAAAGGGTCCAGAGAAGGTTCACAAGGTTTGCACTGGGGTGCTGACTTCGGGCTGCATTAGAGTGCTAAAGTGGGAGTTTTTGAGGGAAATTAAGGGTCAATTAAGGGTTCATTCCTATCTGAAGTTGAGTCTTTCTTTATTTAGTAAATTAACTTAAATGTTGCTGCTTGTGGAAGAAGGTGCGTTTTAAACCAGCTTTAAACAGAGTTCACTCAGGCTCTGCTTGAAGCTGCAATTTGTTAATTAAATAACTGGCTTAGACCGGTTTTCAGAGGCTGGAGTCAGACAGTATAAAAGTGAGCCATCTTGCAGTTTTGATGTTGTTGGCACTGGAGTGCTGACTTTGGGGTGCATTAGAGTGCTAAATTGGGATGTTTGATGACTGAGTGAGTTCGGTGAGGACGGAGCAAGGTGCTCCTTTCATTTTCTACATTTCTTTGAAGAGTGTGAGGGGAGCTGGGGTTTACAAAGAATCCAGCTGACTGGGAGCAGAGTTGAAGGGCAGAGTCCAGCCGGTGAGTAAACAGAGTAACTGCTCTCAGGTGAAAAAACTGAAGTGACATCGCAGGAAAGCTGTGACCTGATTGACTGGTCAGGAAACTGCACTCAATTTGAAAATAAAACATTGTTAAACTTATTTAACCTAATTAATTAATTACTTAATCATAAATAGTGGGGTATCTAAACCAGAGGCAGGGGATGACTGTATTTAGCACTTTACATTTATCGGAGAGATCTAGTCCGAGGAAGCATTTAACTGCAACTTATTTTAATTTAATAAGTACTTATTTTTAAATTAATGTATTAATTAGTTCCAGAAATGACAGTTAGAGGGGTAAAGTGCTTCACTTGTGAGATGTGGGGGGTCCGTAAATCATCCAACATTCCCAACAACTACATCTGCAGGAAATGCACCCAATTGCAGCTCCTCATTGAATGCATGGATAAGTTAGAGTAGCCTTTGGATACACTTAGGAGCATGCAGGTGGCAGAAAGCATCATAGACAGGAGTTTTAGAGATGTGGTTACACCCAAGTGCAGGAAGAAAGATGGGTGATCACTAGAAAGGACAGGCAGTCAGTGCAGGAATCACCTGTGACTGTCCACCTCTCGAACAGGTATACAGTTTTGGATACTGTTGAGGGGGGGGGGGGGGGGGGTGGTGGTGGTCTATCAGGAGAAAACAGCAGCAGCAGCCAGAACAATGGCACCATGGTTGGCTCTGTTGTCCAGCTGGGAGGGACAAAGTGAAGAAGTGCAAAAGTTATAGGAGACTCTAGAGTCAGGGACACTGATAGATGCTTCTGTGGACGTGAAAGACACTCCAGGATGGTGTGTTGCCTCCCTGGTGCCAGGGTCCAAGATGTCTCCGAACAGGGAGGGGGCATTCTGAAGGGGGAGGAGTACATATTGAGACTAATGACAGAGGCAGGAAGAGTGTCGAGGTCCTGCAACGGGAGTTAGGTAGAAAGTTAAAAAACAGGACCACTATGATTGTAATCTCAGAATTACTCCCTGTGCCACATGCCTGTGAGGCTAGAAATAGGAAAATGGTACAGCTAAGCACGTAGCTAAACAGCTGGGGAGGGATTCTCAGCCCGGGGCCGGGCCGGAGATTCCCAGCGACTGGCGCGAATCGCGCCACGCCGTGCATCGGCACGTGATTCTCCGGCGGTATGGTTTGCGCGGCGGTGGTTGGGGGCTGCTCTACGCGTGATGGGTCGGGCGGCCGTATTAAAACCGCCGAGTCCCGCCGACACCGTTCACACCTGCTCTCAGCCGGCGGGACCTCGGTGTGGAAGGGTCGGGGGACAGCCATGGGGGGGGGGGGGTCCATCCTCGGTGGGGGGGGGGGGGGAGCCTCCGAAGTGGCCTGGCCCACGTTTGGAGCCCACCAATCTGTGGGCTGGCCTCTCTGGCTGGGGGCCTTGTTTCTTCTGCGCCTGCCCCTGTATTCCTTCGCCATGTCGTGTCGGGGCCGGAGCGTTGAAGGAAGCCACTGCACAGATCCGCGGCACCCAGTTTGTGCCAAGATCAGCAGCTGGAGCGGTATGAACTGCTCCAGTGCCATGCTGGCCCCTTTTGCGGGCCAGAATTAGTCGTCGGGTCGGCACGTTCACACCGTCGTAAAACGTGGCGGCGTTTACGACAGCGTGGACACTCTGCCGCGGGATTAGAACATTTCTCCCCTGATGTATGAGGGAGGGTTTCAGATATTTGGACCATTGGGATCTCCACTGGGGCAGGTGAGACCTGTACAAGGACGGGTTGCATCTAAACTGGAGGGACATAAATCTCCTGGTCGCGAGGTTTGCTAGTATCACACTAGCTTTCAACTAGTGTGGCGGACGGCGGTGAGAACCGGAGCAATAGGTCAGAATGTGATATAAGTGAGCGGGAACTAGAGAATAGGGCCAGTAAGACTCGGAGGAAGAGCAGGCAGGGAGATGTTGCTGAACACAGCGGGATTGGTGGTCTGAAGTGCATTTGTTGCAATGCGAGAAGCGTAACAGGTAAGGCAGATGAACTTAGAGCTTGGATTAGTACTTGGAACTATGATGCTTTTGCCACCACAGAGACTCGGTTGCGGGAGGGACAGGATCAGTAGCTAAACATCCTAGGATTTATATGTTTCAGGCGAGATAGAGGGGGTGTAAAAGGGGTGGGGGAGTTGCACTACTGGTTAAGGAGAATATCACAGCTGTACTGCAGGAGGACCTCGGAGGGCTCATGCAGCGAGACAATATGGGTTGAGCTCAGGAATAGGAGGGGTGCAGTCACAATGCTGGGGGTTTACTACAGACCTCCCAACAGCCAGCAGGAGATAGGGGATCAGATATGTAATAAGATTTCGGAAAGTGTAAAAGCAACAGGGTTGTTGTGATGTTAACTTTCCCGATATTGACTGGGAGTCACTTAATGCTGGGGTTTTTGGATGGGGCAGAGTTTGTAAGGAGCATCCATGGAGGAGTGCTTCTCAAAACAGTATGTAGATAGTCAAAATAGGGATGGGGCCGTCCTGGACCTGGTATTGGGAAATAAGCCTGGCCAGGTGGTCGACATTTCAGTAAGGGATCATTTCGGGAACAGTGATCATAATTCAATAAGTTTTAAGGTACTGTTGGATAAAGATAAGAGTTGTTCTCTGGGGCAGGTGCTAAATTGGGGGATGGGCAATATTAACAATATTAGGCAGGAATGAAAGAATCTAGATTGGGGGCGGATGTTTGAGGGTAAATAAACATCTGGCATGTGGGAGGCTTTCAAATGTCAGTTGATAGGAATTCAGGACTGGCATGTGTCTGTGAGGAAGGAGGATAAGTATGGTGGGCGCGATTCTCCGCTCCCCACGCGGTGTGGGAGAATCGCGGGAGGGCCCCCCGACAAAATTCACGCCCCCCTCGCGCCCCCCGCGATTTCCCCCCCCCCCCCCCCCCCGGCTTGGAAGAATCGGCGCTCGCCATTTTTCACGACGGTGGCAAACACACCTGGTCGCTGCCGTTGTGAAATGGGAATGAGAAGCCCGTTTGGGGATTGTAGGTGGCCTAGAAAGGAAAGAGCACCACGACTGTGCTCGGGAGGGGACAGGCCCGCGATCGGTGCCCACCGATCGTCGGGCCGGCATCCAAATCGGACGCATTATTTCCCCTCCGCCGCCCTGCAAGGGGAAAGACGGCCACCGCGCATGCGCGGATTTGTGCCGTCAGCGTCATGACGTCAGCCGCGCATGCGCGGGTTGGAACCGGCCAACCTGCGCATGCGCGGCTGACGTCATTAGGCGCACCGGCCGCGTCATTCTCGGAGCGACGTCCCCGCGGCCGAGAGTTACGGAGCGCCGCTCCTAGCCCCGCCGGGAGCGGAGAATAGGGGCGAGGAGCGGCCTCCGAGGCCGTCGTGAAACTCGGCCGAGTTCACGACGGCCCTCCCGATTTTTCCCGGGAGCGGAGAATTCCGCCCGGTAAGTTTCAGTAACATTGGATAAAGAGGGACATTGTGAGCCTAGTTCAAAAGAAAATGGAAGCAATTGTAAGGACTAGAAAGCTGGGAGCAGACGAAGCCTGTGAGGAATACAAGGAAAGTAGGAAGGAACTAAGCAAGGAGTCAGGAGGGCTAAAAAGGGTCACACAAAATCATTGGCAAACAGGATTAAGGAAAATCCCAAGGCTTTTTATACATCTATAACGAGCAAGAGGGTAGACAGGGAAAGAGTTGAACCACTCAAGGACAGGGGAGGGAAGCTATGCGTGGAGCCAGAGGAAATGGGCAAGGTACAATATTCACCAAAGAAAAGGACTTGGTGGATGTTGAGTCAGGGGAAGGATGTGTAGATAGTCTTTGTCACATTGAGATACAAAACGAGGAGGCGTTGGGCATCTTTAAAATCATTAAGGTAGATAATCCCCAGGGCCTGATGGGATCTACCCAGAATACTGAGGGAGGCAAGAGTGGAAATGGCTGGGGCCTTAACAGAAATCTTTGTGTTCTCCCTGGCTACAGGCGAGGTCCCAGAGGACTGGAGAATAGCCAATGTTGTTCCCTTGTTTAAGAAGGGTAGCAAGAATAATCAAGGAAATTACAGTCTGTTGAGCCATACGTCAGTGTTAGGGAAATTATTGGAGAGGATTCTTCAAGACAGAATTTACTCCCATTTGGAAGCAAGTGGACATATTAGCAAAAGGGGAGGTCATGTCTTTCAAAATGATCGAGTTTTTCGAGGAAGTGACAAAGATGATTGATGAGGATAGGGCAGTGGGTGTTGTCAAGGCCTTTGATAAGTTCCCTCATGGCAGACTGGTACAGAAAGTGAAGTCACATAGGAGTAGAGGTGACCTGGCAAGATGGATACACACTGGCTCAGTCCTAGAAAACAGAGGGTAGCAGTGAAAGGGTGCTTTTCTGAATGTAGGACTGTGGCTAGTGGTGTTCCGCAGGGATCAGTGCTGGGACCTTTGCTGTTTGCTCATTGAAACTTACAGAATACTGAGACCTGGATAGAGTGGACGTGGAGGGGATGTTTCCACTCATGGGAGAAACAAAAACCCTTGGACTAAAGGGGCGACCTTTTAAAACAGAGATGAGGAGGAGTTTCTTCAGCCAGAGGGTGCTGCATCTGTGGAACTCATTGCCACAGAGGGCTGTGGAGGCCAAATCACTGAGGTAGATAGAAATACAGAGATAGATAGGTTCTTGATTGATAAGGGGATCAGGGATTATTGGGAGAAGGCAGGAGAATGGGGATGAGAAACATATCAGCTATGGATCGAATGATGGAGCAAACTCGATGTACCGAATGGCCTAATTTGCTCCTATGTCTAATGGTCTTATGGAAAGAACTGACTCCTCTGCACCACCTTAAATTGAATAAGACTTAGTTTCGCACATAATGAGGACGCATTCATCCTCCGCAGAGCTTGTCTCTATACTCCGGCCCCCAACTTCTCCACCCACTTGCACCTGACCTCCATGGGAGCACTCTCCCTCTTCATCAGCTCCCCTTACATGTCCAGCATCCTGCCCTCCCCAATTGCATCCTCGAACAGAAGCTTATCCTTCAGCACCAGGGCCGACAGTGTCGGAAATGACAGCACCTCCTTCCTAAGTGCCTAACCTGCAGATACCTAAACCTATTCCCCTTCAGCTCCTCCAGGTCTGCAAACCTCCCGCCCACAAACAAATCCTTAAAGCATCCTATCCCCACCTGCCGCCACCCCCGGAACCTCATATCCAACCCTGCCAACACAAACATATGATTGCCACAAATCGGCACCCACAGCGACATGCCTTCCATTCCAAAGTGCTGTAGACACTGGTTCCAAACCCTCAGGACTGATACCACCACCGGACTCATAGAGTATCTAACCGGTGAGAACGGAAGGGGCGCCAACAAGTACCTTCAAGCTGGTGTCCTTACACAAATCCACCTTCATTTGCCTCAAATCGACCGCTCCACCACCGCCCATTTCCAAGCCATTGCAATGTTTGCTGCCCAATAGCAATTCAACAAGCTCTCAACACTAAACCCCCCGACCATCAGCCGCTCTCCAAGAACACCCCCCCTAATCCAGGGAGCCTTCCCGCCCCCCTCCCCCACATAAAGCTCAGAATCATCCCATTAACCTTCCTAAAAAAGGACTGAGAAACACAAATCAGGAGGCTCTGGAATACAAAGAAAAACTTTGGCAGCACCGTCATCTTCACCGTCTGTACCCTGCCCACCAGAGATCCCACCTCTTAAAATCCACCGTCATTCCCTCCACCAGCCGCGCCAAGTTCAGCTTGGGCAGCAGGGCCCAACTTCATACCACCTGCATCCACTTGCACCTGCAAAGAGTAGCGGAGAGCACGGGCACCCTTACCTCGCACCCTATGTAACCCAACATAATCCGAGCTGATCTTGTTCATCCGAACACTCACCTTAGGGCCTTATACAGCAGCCGAACTCAATCCACAAACACCTGCCCAAACCCGAACAGGCCCAACACCTCAAACAGATACGTCCATTCGACTGAATAGCACGCCTTCTCGGCATTCATTGCCAACACCACGTCCACGTCTCGGCCCTCCGAGGATATCATAATAACATTAAGCAGCCTCTGTACATTCGCCGACAGCTGCGGCCCTTTCAAGAACCCTGTCTGATCCTCTCCTAGCAACCCAGACATGCAATCCTCTATCCTTGTTGCCGGCAACTTTGCATCTACATTCAACTGTGAGAGCAGGCGGTGCAATCCACACTGCTCCGAGTCTTTGTCCTTTTTAAAATGAGCGATATCGAAGCCTGAGACAGCATGGGGGGCTCTCTCCATCACAATCAACTCATTATACATTCCAACCAGCAGGGGCCCCAGCTCCAACCCAACGTCTTATAAAACTCGGCTGGAAACACATCTGGCCCTGGGGTCTTCTCCGCCTGCATCGCCCCCACACAATCCATTACCTCCCTCTGCCCAATTAGGGTCCCCAGTCCTTGCTCCTTCACCTCCTCAATCCTTGGGACCTCCAACCCATCCAATTCTCCCCGGGAGGCTCCGAGTTATACAGTCTCCGATAAAAGGCCTCAAAAACCCGTTCATCCCTTCCAGCTCCAAACCACATTGCCCCTCTCATCCCTTACCCTCCCTATCTTAGTCGCCACCGCCTGCTTCCTCAACAGATGCACAAGCATCCTACTCGCTTTCTTCCCAGACTCTTAAATGACCCCTCTACTAACGCCAGTCTCCTCCCCACTCCACCCTCCCTCCTTAAACAAAGATAAAGAAAACGCAACATCCTCCCCCGTCCACTCCCTCCACAGGTTGGTCCCCCCACTTCACTCCTGTCAATGAGCCAACCAACTAACATGGTGGCCCCCACTCGAGGCCTCCGCCTACCATATTTGCCCCCAGCTGCCCTTAACCTGCAATTCGCCAAAAACCGTAAAAAAGACACACTCACCCACTCCACACCTGTAATCATTAAATACAGGGGCCTCACGGTAGCATGGTGGTTAGCATCAATGCTTCACAGCTCCAGGGTCCCAGGTTCGATTCCCGGCTGGGTCACTGTCTGTGTGGAGTCTGCACGTCCTCCCCGTGTGTGCGTGGGTTTCCTCCGGGTGCTCCGGTTTCCTCCCACAGTCCAAAGATGTGCGGGTTAGGTGGATTGGCCATGCTAAATTGCCCGTAGTGTAAGGTTAATGGGGGGATTGTTGGGTTACGGGTATACGGGTTACGTGGGTTTAAGTAGGGTGATCATTGCTCGGCACAACATCGAGGGCCGAAGGGCCTGTTCTGTACTGTTCTATGTTCTATGTCTAATACAACAAATGGCCATCGTGTAAACCCACGTTCCCCACTTTAGCATCTCCAAAGTTAAGTGTCCTCACACATATCCCAATCCATGGGGCGGAATTCTCCGCAAGGCCCGACACCGTCGTGAAACCCGGAGAGGTTCACAACGGCGTCGGAAGCCTCTCCCGGCCCCCTATTCTCCCCTCCCCGGGGGGATAGGAGGGCCGTACCAGGAAACACGGCCGCCGGGCCTTGTCCCTGGCTTCAAGGCCCGGCGCGCCAAGAATGACGCCGCAGCGGCGCCTAATGACATCAGCTGCGCATGCCGTCTTTCCCCTCAGCCGCACTGCAAGGCGTGGCGGCTTGATCTTGCGAGGCGGCGGAGGGGAAAGAGTGCGTCCCCTTGAGACACCGGCTCGACGATCGGTGGGCACCGATCGCGGGCCCGTCCCCTCCCGAGCACGGTCGTGGTGCCCGCATTTCTCCGAGCGGCGTGTCGCAAAACTGGACACGCAATTTGGGGGGGTAGGAGAATAGCGGGAGGTGCGGGAGCGGACATCCCGCTATTCTCCCACCCATCGTGGTTGCGGAGAATCGTGCCCACTGTCTCTTGTAGATTCACTCACCTCCTCCGGCATGTCAAAATAAAACTCTCAATTCTGGTGCGTGACCCACAGACGAGCAGGATACAACATCCCAAGGTTCACCTCTTCCTTGTAGAAGGCAGCCTTGATCCGATTATAATCGGCCCGCCACTTGGCCAACTAAAGGAGACTTCTGGATTCCATTTGTTGTTAGCTGCCAGTTTTTCCTCAAACTGTCCCCGTGCCTCTCTGATTTATTTTTTCGCTTTCCCTCTGAACGTTCTAGGGCTGTATTTTTGGGCATGTTTACGCCGATGAATAACATAAAATATGATGGAAGGCTAGCCCACTGTCTTCTCACCCACCTCCATGACTTACTCCTGTCTCTACGTTCCTGTGATGGTGCTTCCCCAATGACTGATCTTCTTTCAGAATCTTCAATTTCCTCTTGCACCAGCTGCTAGGGGATGGTTGAAGGGCGTGTGTGGAAAGGAAAGGCATGAATTAGAGCTGTCAATGTAAGTGGTGCTAAGACATCATTGTGCACATGTCTTACAGTGACTGCTGACATCAAGTCAGCCTGAGTGAATGTTAGATGCCAGGTGACTGTCTGATAATTAATTCGATCACAAGATGGCCGAGAGGCCGACATTTCTTGATCTCCGAAAGTCAGGTGTGCTGAGAATCGACTTCTCTCCAGTGTATCCCCCTTCTGCAGCTGTTAGTACAGAACTAACTGGATGGAGCAGCTCCAGTTCCATGTCTTCCCCTGGTATCCTGCGTTCTCTTCTACTTTCAAGAAAGGAAAGAAGAAATCTATGTGAAAGTAAGGAAATGTGTTGGATGGATTTGTTGAGAGTCACTGTGAGGGACAGATGTGACATTGTTTTAAGCTGAGGGTCAGTGTCAGTTTGATAGTCAGCGGGGACTGTGAGGAGGAATATGTGCATCTGCATGGTAAACGGGTAGGAAGAATGATGTGCAGGAGTATGTGAAAGTAGAATGAGGGAGTATAAGGTTGGACTTGATAGGCCACATACCTTTCTAGACCTGATCTGATCATCAAATCTCTTCTGACTCTGCATCCAGCAATGTGGGATCACACTCCTGCTGCTCACCACCTCAATGATTTGCAACCACATCTTCTTGGCCTTTGTGGCTTCTATCTCGTGTCAATAGGAAACAAAACTTCCCTTCGAACCCTTGTAGCTTGATCAGGTAGTTGCCAGGCAGTTGTATCCTCTTGTGGGGGGGAGACTAGTATGAGGGGACACAGTTTAAGAATAAGTAATCCCCCTTTAAAAGTAGAGGGTGCGATTTAAAGTGCAAAACAGAGTCCCATTTTGGGTATGTATAGCGGGGTCTTTCGCAGCATCGGGAATTACCCTGCTGTCAAATGGGATTTGTTTTTTTTCCAGTCACAGTCGGGAATAGTTTGCCGGGCTGCACTTACTTAATTTCCTATATTGGAAGAGATTGGGCAACCGTTTTTAAATGCCGCCCCGATCTCTCGATCTCCCTCAGACACCACACCGCTGCCTCTGGACCCTCCCCCACTGTCCCAACCTACCTCTTTGGGGGCCTGTGAGACCCGCTTTTCCCACATCTTATGGGTAGGGCACCCCCAAAGCCCCAGGCACTATCAGCCTGGTACTCTGGCAGTGCCCCAGGTACCCTGGCAGTGGCTCTTGGTCACCCTAGCAGTGCCAGGCTGATACTGCCAAGATGCCCGGATGGCAGCGGGAGTTCCACGGTATCACCATTGGGGGCCTTTGATGGCCTTGGAGATCTCCAGGTGCCATTACACCTAGTCTACATTTGTTTGGAGCAGTGCTAAACGGCGCATGGTGAGGTCTCCAACATTCGGGCGTTTTTTCCCGGATCTTGGGTGAATCGGCCCCCAACATATTTAATGGATCGCTTAAACATGTAAATCTGGATCTCACCTAGCGAGGGCGCGATCCAGATTGCAGCGTCTCACAAGATCTTATTAGACCATCTGAGGCGTTCTGAGCGTCGTAAATCTCACGAGAGGCCTCATTGAGATTTAACGCCCTTGTTGCCTCACCAGGTTGCCGTAACGAGGTCATTCAGAGATGAGGGGATTTTCTTTCTCTCAGAAGGTTGTTAGTTTTCGGAGTTTTCGTCCCCAGAAAGCAATGACTGTTGGATCATTGAATTTAGTGAAGGTGAAGTTAGATAGATTTTCGATAGAAAAGGGAGTCAAGAGCTGTGGGTGACGGACAGGAAAGTGGAGCTGAGACTGCAGTCAGATCATCCATCCTTTAGTGAGTGGCAGAGTAGACTCGAAGGGTTGAATGGTCTCCTCCTGCTCCGATATTCCTATGTTCCTATGCTCCAGCATCAGCCTGACTGAGGCTTCAATGAAATAAGACGCTCCTTTGAAATGTTGCAAGTCCATTCCTGCATCTTCTTCCTCTGAAGATTGAAACATCTGAAAATCATTCACGTATCATCCTTGTAGGGTCCTTACAAATATTTAGCTGGAATCGACTCATACGGTATGTCAATGCGCTAGTTTGTGCTAATTGATTGGGAAACTATGAAGTTCGGTGCTCTAGTGGCTTTCTTAAACTGACGCTGATAAATGCGCTGTTGAGTCATCTCCTTTCCCCACTTTGTACAAGGCTCCCCTATATGTTGAGAAGTTAAAATTCAACCCACGCTCTCTCCACAGCTGGGTACATACAAACACACAATCTATGGGGATACTGCACAGACAGGCATAATAGGCAGACACACAAATTCTCACTGATAAACACACTTACACAGTCCACCACACACATTTATGTACCCTGCAGCAGGCACATATTAAAACCTAGATGGCCGAAAGCACATGGAATTACTGCAGACTGCATGTTCTCCTCCAAATCACACCAGCCTGAAATGATGTATATTTATCACCTTTCCCTCATTGTAATTGGGTTAATCTGCCTACCTAACAGCTTCACCACATGGGCTGCAGAGGTTCAAGAAGATGGCTCATTACCACCAGCTCAAAGGCCACTAAGGCTGGACAATAATGCTGACCTTAGCAGCAGTGCCCACCCACATCTCAAGAATGAACTAAAAAAAAACAATTCTCTCTCTATTTTCAATAGCTTCCTCAGACACCTTTTTGACTAAAAATGCTAAAACTTACATTTCTATAGCACTTGTCATCAGCTCAGGGTGCCCCAAAGTATTTTATACCAATTAAGTGCTTCTGGAGTGTAACCAGTATTCAAATGTAGGAAATACGGCAACTAACTTGTGCACAGCAAGTTCCCACAAACAGCAATGTGATCATGACCAAATGTAGAGGATATTGGCTGAGGAATAAATATTGGGCCAGATGCCAGGCAGAACTACTCATCTTTGAATCGTGGCATAGAATCTTTTACATTTGCCAGAGAGGGTCTTGGTTCAATGTTTAATCTGAATACTGCACCGCCTTCACTTCATCCAGCAGAGTGCATCAGTGCATTGTGGTCACTGTATCCAGAACGTGGACATGAGCAAGGCACCCTTCGTGTTCAAGTGAAGGCAAACATCCAGCAGAGGGTAGCAGAGCAGAGCTGCTGATTGGCTGTTGTGGGGGAAATTTGCATCAGTGCATTGCGGCCACTGTATCTAGAATGTGGTTTGAAGACGAGCTGTTGTCAAGTGACAGTTAAACCCCAAACACTTCTACAGTGTTTCCCTCCCTACCTCCTCCTCTGACCAAAAAAAAAGATTACTGTAAGGATCCCAGCCGGGTAAAGATCAAGAGGGAGACTCGAGGGCAGGTAGAAGTAGAAAGAAGTTGAACCGTGATGTCACAGCCTGCAGGTAAGTGATTGGCTGGTGACTGGTAAGTAGTTTTTCTTTTCCCTGAGGTGTTCTCGTGCGGGGCGCAGTGGTTGCTGAGTGAGTGCTTGCTGAGAAGGGTGGTCATTTTTTAAAAACTTACTGTTGGGAGTTTCCAGCTGAATCTGGTCGGAGTGAGGGCAGAGTGACTGCTGGGTAAGTAGTAAAGATTTAAATTGTTTGCGTGGGCCAATAACAGCGGATTGCTGTTCTCGTGCGGAGCGCAGTGGTTGCTGGTTATGTTTTTATTTTTACCTGTGTTTAAGTTGGGCATTTCCTAAACCCTGGACAAAACACTTGTCGTGTCCCCCACTCTTCCACCTCCTTTAACCTAAGGGGTAGAGTGAATAACAGGTAAGCTCTTTCTTTCTTTTTCTTGTTTTATCTAGAGGGGAGGGCATGGAAGGCAGTGCAATGTTCCTCCTGCAGAATGTTTGAGGTGAGGGACGCCGTCAGTGTCCCTGCTGATTTCCCCTGTGGGAAGTGCACCCATCTCCAGCTCCACAGAAACCACGTTAGGGAACTGGAGTTAGAGCTGGATGAACTTCGGATCATTCAGAAGGCAAAGGTGGTCATAGATAGTAGCTTCAGGGATGTAGTTACTCCAAAGAATCAAGATAGATGGGTGACGTTGAGAGGGGCTGGGAGGAAGTAGTCATTGCATAGATCCTCTGTGGTTGTTCCCCTCAGTAACACGTATACCGCTTTGGATACTGTTGAGGGGGACGACCTACCAGGGGTAAGCCACAGTGAATGGATCTCCAGCACTAAGTCCGTCCCTGTGGCTCAGAAGGGAAGGAGGGAGAGCAGGAGAGCAATAGTTATTTGAATGCTGATTACAGGGTCAACGGCAGGGTTCTGAGGAATGTGGAGGAACAGAGAGATCTTGGGGTTCATGTCCACAGATCTCTGAAGGTTGTCACTCAAGTGGATAGAGCCGTGAAGAAGTGTGTTATAGTGTGTTAGCGTTTATTAACAGTGGGTTTGAGTTTAAGAGCCGCGGGGTTATGCTGCAATTGTACATTTGGAGTATTGTGTGCAGTTCTAGTCACCTCACTATAGGAAGGATGTGGAAGCATTGGAAAGGGTGCAAAGGAGATTTATCAGGATGCTGCCTGGTTTGTAGGATAGAGCGTATGAGGAAAGGTGGAGGGAGCTAGGACTTTCTCTTTGGAGCGGAGGAGGATGAGAGGCGACTCAATAGAGGTTTATACGATGATGAGGGGGATAGAGTGGACGTTCAGAGACTATTTCCTCGGGTGGATGTAGCTGTTACAAGGGGGCATAGCTGTAATGTTCAGATATGGGAGATATAGGAGGGATATCCGAAGTAGGTTCTTTACTCAGAGAGTGGTTAGGGGGTGGAATGGACTGCCTGCTGTGATAGTGGAGTCGGACACTTTAGGAACTTTCGAGCGGTTATTGGATAGGCACATGGAGCACATCAGAATGACAGAGAGTGGGATAGCTTGATCTTGGTTTCGGACAATGCTCGGCACAACATCGAGGGCCGAAGGGCCTGTTCTGTGCTGTGTTGTTCAATGTTAGAGTGCAGCACTCTCTTGGTGTTGTGTCGGTCACCTTCCTAACTTTTTCCATCTTCCCGTTCTGTTCTGAGTCCCCCAAGCCAGTGTAAAGTGTCTTTGGATGTTTATTATTCAGAAGGTTATTTGCAGACTTACATTCTTTTTATCTATTGGCAGTCTCCAATCCACCATTAAACCTTAAGTCCTGTGAATATCAGGCAAGCTCAGTCTGCAGCCCAATTGGGATTAGCCTCTACTTAACATTAATGGTTTTGCTTTAAATAGCAGTACAAAGAGCCTAGGACCTAAGGTCAGCTGTGTGTCAGGAATGAATTAACGGGTTTGACTCATTCCTGGATGATCAGTCTATGGGTTTGACATATTGATAGGCTTTTAGGCAGCCTTTCGCCGAAAGATGAAAAGGCCCACAAGGTGGAGGAGTCGGAAGCCTTGTCAACATCTTCCATTGCTTCTGGGCAAAGCAGTCCCTCTGTGTTCATATTAACAAGTTCCTCAGATGCTACACCAGCCTGATGCAGAGATAGATATCAGGATTTATTACCCGTGCTTCTTGACTCCCACAAATGAAAATGAGTGATTGGTCAATAAAACTAGGATAAAGAATTAACTGCGAATGTATGATGTTGATGATGATGTATCACTGACACCAGTCAATCTTGTGTTAGACTCCAGAGTACAGTTGGAATCTGTAGTAATCCACGGGAGGCAGGAGTTCCGTCACCACACCAATATTTATTTACAATAACGATATTACAGGAGCAGCTACAAACAGTGCTGCTAGCAGTCCAGTCAACTTAAGACTGCTCACAAAGCCTACACAGGTGATTATATGGGCCCCCTCAATGAGCTATCATTGAGGGAGCTCATACTCCAATTGGCCAACCAATAAAGCCAATTGGAGTTCATTACAGAATCCATGCCTAGGAGTTACATGCCTACTCTGTAATCTCTTTCGATGTATTACTAATAAATAAATGTTAAGCAGATACCAAAGTATGTCTGCAGTCTTCATTCGAACTAAGTCCTTTGTCTTGAGTGTGTGATAAATGGAGGATTTTTAGGAATTTAAATATTGGGGCAATTTAAGGGTCAAAAGCCAGGGGTTATAGTGTGTTTGACTGCAATGGTCATGTTTTTAAGAATGATTTTGTGTTTGCAGGGCGTGGGAGATTTTAGGAGCCAGAAGGTGAAATTGACCAGGGGAAATGTTTTTTAGTCTGGGCTAATGCACAACGGTTTGACTCGGGAACTCCCTGGGGAGTTAATGGGTTTCCAGCCTGGAGATGTTAATTTGCTTGGGGAGATGATGTCATTGCTGGGTGAAGTTAAGGGATTCAGAGAGAGATTTTGATAAAGCTTTGGAGAGGAGTTAACGTCCGATCTGGCAACCCTTGCTTAGTCCACAAGTAAAGGCAGTTTTCCGACCCAGTACGATAGTTATGGAAAGAAGAATACTATTTAAAGCAGAGCAGTCTTCTCTGAGGACATGGAAGAAGCTGAAACAAGCCAATTGAAACAGCTTTTTGAAGACATCTAGCCAGAGTCTGCAGGGGTTTTAACTTGACCCCAAATCTATCTGTAAAGCAAATAGTACTCTATGCCATGCTGATTTTAAGATGGAGTGAGGGCTGTATGTTTCTTTTCTGGTTGTTTAATGGGAAATTGATTAGTTGTGTTAAGGAGTTCTGTTCTTTTTGGGTGTGAAGTGAAAGAGTTTAATATTGTATTCATAATAAAGTTTTATTTTAGAAATACCAATACCCTATTTCTTTGTGCAATCACTCCTGGAGTGAATCATTCTTTTGTCACAGTCTTACAAAATACACCGACATATTGGGGTTTTGGTCCACTGTTGGGGTCTGGTCTGAGAAGATAATAAGTCCCAAGACAGCGGGTTCCAATCTCAGAACAAAAAACAGGCAGGTTAATTCCACAGGCAGTTTTTGCCTTTTTCCCAATGCCTGTGATATTAATATGTGGGCAGGCAGCTGAAGCCTAGGCTATGAAGTAAACTGTACCTCAAAGTTAAGCCATCAAGTGCATGTTGCACTCGCCTCGCCCACACAAACATTGGTGGAGGTTAGGGTGGAGCCCACAGTCTTGCAGGATGTGAACATAGCTGGTTAGGCCAACATTTATTTTCCATCCTTAAATGCCTTTGAGATACTGCAGTTAAGCCACCTCCTGCAGTCTATGTTTGAAGGTACACCCTCAGTGCTTTTAGGAAACGAATGCCAAGAATTTCACCCAGCGACAGTGAAGGAACAATTATATATTTCAAAATCAGGCTGTTGTGTGGCTTGGAGGGGAACCCGCCAGTGGTTGTGTCCCCGTGCATCTGCTGCCCTTATCCTTCTAGGTGATGGAGGTTGCAGGTTTAGAAGATGCTGTTGCAGGAGCCTCGGAGATGGTGGACAGGCTTCTGGGAGTCAGGAGGTGAGTTCCTTACCAACCTTCAACCTGCTCTTGTAGCCATAGTATTCATATTGATAGTCCAGTTCAGTTTCTAGTCAATGGTAAACCCCAGAATGTTGATAGAGGAGAATTCAATGATGTTAAGCAGTGATGGTTAGATTCTCTCTCGTTGGAGATGATCATTTCCTGGCACTTATGTTGCACAAATGTTACTCAGCCCAAGGCTGGATATTCTCCAGTCTTGCTTCATTTGCATGTGGACTGTTTCAGTGTCTGAGCAGTCGTAAATGCTGCTGATCATTCTGCAGTCATCAGCGAACATCCCCACTTCTGCCCTTAGAATGGAGGGAAGGTAATTGATGAAGCAGCTGAAGAGGGTTGGCAAATGTGCAGGACTCCCCCATCATTGAAGATGGGCATATTTGTGAAACTTCCACCTCCACTTAATTGTTTATTCACTACATTAATGGCTGGATGTGGCAAGACTGTAGAGCTTGGAAATGGTCCTTTGACTGTGGGATTACGTAACTCTATCACATGCTGTTTCTGCTGATCGGCATGCAAGTGGTCTGTGTTATAGCTTCACAAGATTGACGCCTCATTTTTAGGTATCTCTGGTGCTGCTCCTGGCATGATTTTCTGCACTCTTCATTGAACCAGGGTTGATCCCCTGGCTTGGTGGTAATTGTAGAATGTGATACATGCCGGTCCATGAGATTGCAGATTGTGGTTGAGTACAATCCAGCTGCTGTTAATGGCCCAAAGTGTCTCAAGGATGCCCAGGCTCGAGTTGTGAGTCCTGTTTGAAATCTATTCCAATTAGCATGATGGCAGTGCTGCACAACACGATGGAGGGTATCCTCAATGTGAAAACGGCCTCCACAAAGGCTGTGTAGAGGTTGCTTCTCCCAATGCTATCCTGGACAGATGCAGTTGGTGAGGATGAGGTCAAGTATGTTTTTCTCTCTTGTTCGTTCCCTCACCAATTGCCACAGATGGGTTAATTCATGATTCAAGCCAAATTCTGAGGAAATGCACTATGTTATACAGAAAGGTAGGTCAGGTTCAGAGTCCTCCACCTCATGACATCTAAGCCTCAATGGCCAAGATCATCAAAACCTAAGTGCCAACAAGCAGCCCATGATGGGTGTGATGCCTGACAGTACAACAAGCAGTTACATGGTAATTACTGGGAAATTCTGTATCTAATGGACAGGAAATTATGAGCTGAGGTTCTACATGAGTGAAAATTGAGAGGGCAGCACGGTGGCCTAATGGTTAGTACAGCTGCCACACGGCGCTGAGGTCCCAGGTTCGATCCTGGCTCTGGGTCGCTGTCTGTGTGGAGTTTGCACATTCTCCCCGTGTCTGCGTGGTTTTCGCCCCCACAAACCAAAAAATGTGCAGAGTAGGTGGATTGGCCATGCTAAATTGCCCCTTAATTGGAAAAAATAATTGGGTAATCTAAATCTATAAAAAATTCAGTCTGACGTTCCAGTGTAATACTGAGGGAATGCTACATTATAATTATAGTACGATACAGGATGAGAAAAGGCCGTACATATCTTTGCATCAGAAAAATCTCCTGAGTTTACTTTGGTTTTCCATTTATTAATTGTTTTAAATCTGTGTCTCCTGATTACCAACCCTTCTGCCACAGGAAACATGCCATATTTAATTTATCCAAACCCTTGATTTTGAACACCTCTGTACCTACGCAAAATGAGGGGCGGTTTTGGGTCTTAGTGCTCTTTCACCAATTCCGTTACTTCTTGGAAAGTTTTCGTGTCCGGCGCATCGGGATAAGTCAGACTACGTATAATGGCGAAAGCGGAGGGTCCGCACGGCGACAGCAGGATAAGCCGTCTCCTTTCGTCCGTCAGTATATCATTTGCCCGGAAGAAGTAACACATTCTCTCCAAATACTGGGACCAGTCCTCAATAGCCGGGTCGAATGCCTCTAACCTCCCAAAAAACGGCATTTTTAAAATGGCAAGGCTTACCCTCCGAGTGCGGCAGCTGGTCTCCGCAAAATTCATAGTTTACCTCGTCGCCACTGTAGTAATCTACGGGAGGCAGGAGTTCCGTCACCACACCAATATTTATTTACAATAACGATATTACAGGAGCAGCTACAAACAGTGCTGCTAGCAGTCCAGTCAACTTAAGTCTGCTCACAAAGCCTACACAGGTGATTATATGGGCCCCCTCAATGAGCTATCATTGAGGGAGCTCATACTCCAATTGGCCAACCAATAAAGCCAATTGGAGTTCATTACAGAATCCATGCCTAGGAGTTACATGCCTACTCTGTAATCTCTTTCGATGTATTACTAATAAATAAATGTTAAGCAGATACCAAAGTATGTCTGCAGTCTTCATTCGAACTAAGTCCTTTGTCTTGAGTGTGTGATAAATGGAGGATTTTTAGGAATTTAAATATTGGGGCAATTTAAGGGTCAAAAGCCAGGGGTTATAGTGTGTTTGACTGCAATGGTCATGTTTTTAAGAATGACTTTGTATTTGCAGGGCGTGGGAGATTTTAGGAGCCAGAAGGTGAAATTGACCAGGGAAAATGTTTTTTAGTCTGGGCTAATGCACAACGGTTTGACTCGGGAACTCCCTGGGGAGTTAATGGGTTTCCAGCCTGGAGATGTTAATTTGCTTGGGGAGATGATGTCATTGCTGAGTGAAGTTAAGGGATTCAGAGAGAGATTTTGATAAAGCTTTGGAGAGGAGTTAACGTCCGATCTGGCAACCCTTGCTTAGTCCACAAGTAAAGGCAGTTTTCCGACCCAGTATGATAGTTATGGAAAGAAGAATACTATTTAAAGCAGAGCAGTCTTCTCTGAGGACATGGAAGAAGCTGAAACAAGCCAATTGAAACAGCTTTTTGAAGACATCTAGCCAGAGTCTGCAGGGGTTTTAACTTGACCCCAAATCTATCTGTAAAGCAAATAGTACTCTATGCCATGCTGATTTTAAGATGGAGTGAGGGCTGTATGTTTCTTTTCTGGTTGTTTAATGGGAAATTGAGTAGTTGTGTTAAGGAGTTCTGTTCTTTTTGGGTGTGAAGTGAAAGAGTTTAATATTGTATTCATAATAAAGTTTTATTTTAGAAATACCAAAACCCTATTTCTTTGTGCAATCACTCCTGGAGTGAATCATTCTTTCGTCACAGTCTTACAAAATACACCGACATATTGGGGTTTTGGTCCACTGTTGGGGTCTGGTCTGAGATGATAATAAGTCCCAAGACAGCGGGTTCCAATCTCAGAACAAAAAACAGGCAGGTTAATTCCACAGGCAGTTTTTGCCTTTTTCCCAATGCCTGTGATATTAATATGTGGGCAGGCAGCTGAAGCCTAGGCTATGAAGTAAACTGTACCTCAAAGTTAAGCCATCAAGTGCATGTTGCACTCGCCTCGCCCACACAAACATTGTTGGAGGTTAGGGTGGAGCCCACAGTCTTGCAGGATGTGAACATTGCTGGTTAGGCCAACATTTATTTTCCATCCTTAAATGCCTTTGAGATACTGCAGTTAAGCCACCTCCTGCAGTCTATGTTTGAAGGTACACCCTCAGTGCTTTTAGGAAACGAATGCCAAGAATTTCACCCAGCGACAGTGAAGGAACAATTATATATTTCAAAATCAGGCTGTTGTGTGGCTTGGAGGGGAACCTGCCAGTGGTTGTGTCCCCGTGCATCTGCTGCCCTTATCCTTCTAGGTGATGGAGGTTGCAGGTTTAGAAGATGCTGTTGCAGGAGCCTCGGAGATGGTGGACAGGCTTCTGGGAGTCAGGAGGTGAGTTCCTTACCAACCTTCAACCTGCTCTTGTAGCCATAGTATTCATATTGATAGTCCAGTTCAGTTTCTAGTCAATGGTAAACCCCAGAATGTTGATAGAGGAGGATTCAATGATGTTAAGCAGTGATGGTTAGATTCTCTCTCGTTGGAGATGATCATTTCCTGGCACTTATGTTGCACAAATGTTACTCAGCCCAAGGCTGGATATTCTCCAGTCTTGCTTCATTTGCATGTGGACTGTTTCAGTGTCTGAGCAGTCGTAAATGCTGCTGATCATTCTGCAGTCATCAGCGAACATCCCCACTTCTGCCCTTAGAATGGAGGGAAGGTAATTGATGAAGCAGCTGAAGAGGGTTGGCAAATGTGCAGGACTCCCCCATCATTGAAGATGGGCATATTTGTGAAACTTCCACCTCCACTTAATTGTTTATTCACTACATTAATGGCTGGATGTGGCAAGACTGTAGAGCTTGGAAATGGTCCTTTGACTGTGGGATTACGTAACTCTATCACATGCTGTTTCTGCTGATCGGCATGCAAGTGGTCTGTGTTATAGCTTCACAAGATTGACGCCTCATTTTTAGGTATCTCTGGTGCTGCTCCTGGCATGATTTTCTGCACTCTTCATTGAACCAGGGTTGATCCCCTGGCTTGGTGGTAATTGTAGAATGTGATACATGCCGGTCCATGAGATTGCAGATTGTGGTTGAGTACAATCCAGCTGCTGTTAATGGCCCAAAGTGTCTCAAGGATGCCCAGGCTCGAGTTGTGAGTCCTGTTTGAAATCTATTCCAATTAGCATGATGGCAGTGCTGCACAACACGATGGAGGGTATCCTCAATGTGAAAACGGCCTCCACAAAGGCTGTGTAGAGGTTGCTTCTCCCAATGCTATCCTGGACAGATGCAGTTGGTGAGGATGAGGTCAAGTATGTTTTTCTCTCTTGTTCGTTCCCTCACCAATTGCCACAGATGGGTTAATTCATGATTCAAGCCAAATTCTGAGGAAATGCACTATGTTATACAGAAAGGTAGGTCAGGTTCAGAGTCCTCCACCTCATGACATCTAAGCCTCAATGGCCAAGACGTTCATCAAAACCTAAGTGCCAACAAGCAGCCCATGATGGGTGTGGTGCCTGACAGGACAACAAGCAGTTACATGGTAATTACTGGGAAATTCTGTATCTAATGGACAGGAAATTATGAGCTGAGGTTCTACATGAGTGAAAATTGAGAGGGCAGCACGGTGGCCTAATGGTTAGTACAGCTGCCACACGGCGCTGAGGTCCCAGGTTCGATCCTGGCTCTGGGTCGCTGTCTGTGTGGAGTTTGCACATTCTCCCCGTGTCTGCGTGGTTTTCGCCCCCACAAACCAAAAAATGTGCAGAGTAGGTGGATTGGCCATGCTAAATTGCCCCTTAATTGGAAAAAATAATTGGGTAATCTAAATCTATAAAAAATTCAGTCTGACGTTCCAGTGTAATACTGAGGGAATGCTACATTATAATTATAGTACGATACAGGATGAGAAAAGGCCGTACATATCTTTGCATCAGAAAAATCTCCTGAGTTTACTTTGGTTTTCCATTTATTAATTGTTTTAAATCTGTGTCTCCTGATTACCAACCCTTCTGCCACAGGAAATATGCCATATTTAATTAATCCAAACCCTTGATTTTGAACACCTCTGTTTATGCCCCGATTTTCACTCTGGTGTTGGATGCGCAGAGTTGGGAGAATTCCCATCTCTGCAAACCTGGTCTTGAAAATTGTCCGCCCACACCTGCGATTGTTGGTCGGTGGGGGAGGAGGGAGGGGTAATGGTGGTGGGCTCGATTTGAAGTCAGGCTGGCTGACCCTGGTAGTAGTGAGGAGCCAGAGGTGTGCCTGGTGTGGTTTGGTTGACTTGAACTTTCAAAAGGTCTGTTTGAGAAGTTGATCATCAATGCTATACTTCCTGAGCCTTGGGGAGATGTCTTTGTGTTTTCAGTTGAGTGCCAAAGTTGTGAATGTTGTTCCACTGTTAGCTGACCCTGGAATGGATGGCCTATTGTGGACTTTCCCGATGGGAGAATTATCATTGTGGCTGCGTCATCGAAAGTGGACTGAACTAAACAATTGAGGGAAGGTAGCCTGCTAATTGGGCAAAGCTCATGGCTCACTGTGAGTGCCATGCCAAATCTATAGGGAAATTACTGTGGCCCTCCCTTCATGAGCAAACAGGGCATCTTTGCACCTGAGTGCAAGATTCAGTAGGGGCAACAAAATATTGCCCTGTGAGACTGGCAGCCCCACCCTCCCACTTCCTTGTGTGATGAGAAGGGAGTTGAAGTTAAGTTCTTCAACAATTATGGGACAGTAAATATAACTTTTGAGATAACTTTATGGAGGTCCCTTCCCTCACTAAAAGGGTAACCTGGCTATCCAAGGGAATGCTAAAAAAAACATGCCCGTTCTGAATTGGCCAGCTCTGCACACCTCATGATCCACACAACAGGGATGCCAAAATCTGATTTGACTGGAGGCAGCTGATGATTTAAATGGGCAGCTGCATCTGTGAACCACGCATATGTGAACCCCAACCCCACTCCACAGAAATAGGAAGTATCGTGTTCAGATGTGGGCCATGGAGTTTCATGCTCACCTGATATTGTCGCCATAATATAGAGCCTCTCTCCCATGGTGAAAATTCAGACCAAAATCTGCGGTTAATCTTATCCTCAAAGAAAAATAACCCCAATTTACAGACATTTGAACGGGAAAACAATGAACTGGAGCAGTCCATTCGGCCCCTCATTCCTGCTCTGCTATTTAATCAAACCATGGAGTCTTTGATCTCATAGTCATAGAGTCATAAAGCCATATAGTACAGAAGAGCCTCTTCGGCACATTGAGGGCAGCACAGTAGCATCGTGGTTAGCACAATTGCTTCACAGCTCCAGGGTCCCAGGTTCGATTCCCAGGTTGGGTCACTGTCTGTATGGAGTCTGCATGTTCTCCCCATGTGTGCGTGGACTTCCTCCGGGTGCTCCGGTTTCCTCTCACAGTCCAAAGATGTGCGGGTTAGGCGGATTGGCCAAAAAGGTTAAGTGGGGTTACTGGGTTACGGGGATAGGGTGGAGGTGTGGGCTTGGGTTGGGTGCTCTTTCCAAGGGCCGGTGCGGACTCGATGGGCCAAATGATCTCCTTCAGCATTGTAAATTCTATGACATGAACTAGCATAAAACCACAATAATCGCACTTTCCAGCACCTGGCCCATAACCTTGAATGTTATGACATTTCAAGTGCTCATCCACATACTTTTTAAATATTGTGAGGTTTCCTGCCTCTACAAGCCTCCTAGACAGATATCATCCACAAATAACTAAAGTCACTCATCCATGGTATTACCCCTGTATATCTCCTTTGCACATTCTTTTAGGATTGGCATTCTCTCTGAGGTGTGTCCTGAATTGGACATAATATTCCATCTCAGACTTAAATAGTGTTTTAGAAAAATTTACTTATAGAATCCTAGAAATTCCTGTCACAGAAAGAAGATCCATTTGGTCTGGTGTGTCTGCATCAGCCAAAAAGAGCTTTCCAACCTAATCCCACTTTCCAGTCCTTGGCCTATAGCTCTGTGCAACATGCACTCCAAGTGCACGCCCACATCTTTTAAAAATGCGATGAAGATTTCTGCCTCTACCACACTCTCAGGCAGTGAGTTCTAGACCCTCACTACACTCTGATCAGACTGCCACGTGGACCTGGTCAAAAACCTTGTTTAGTTCTATATAGACTTCATCAACCGTGCTACCTTCATCGACCCTCATTGTTACCTCATTCAGGTTAGTCCGACATGACCTTCCCTGAACAAATGCATGCTGACTGTCCTTGATTAATCCTTGCCCTTCTAAATCTAATAGTTTGCCCACCAGTGAGGGTATGACTGGTATGGAACTTGTTGGCCTTTTCCTCTATCTCTTTTTAAACAACGGGTAAAATGTTTGTAGTCCTTCGGTACCACCGCTGTACCCAGAGAGGATTAGAAAATGATGGCAAAGCCTCCATTATTTCCTCCCTTGCTTTGCTTTTTGCTAACAGCCTCAGGTACATTTCATCTGGGCTTTGTGATTTATATACTTCCAAAGATGCTAAGCCCCTTTATATTTTCTCTCTCACTATATATCTCTCACTATATTTATCCCATCCAATGTTTCACACTCCTCCTGCTTAACCATATGTCTGCTTCACCCTATCTTTTGTGAAGAGAGATGCAAAGTATTCATTAAAACCCCTGCCCACTTCTTCCGCCTCCACACAGAGGTAGCATTTTACAGGTCACATTTTTGATCTGGAATAGATCCTGCTTTTTATTTGGTTATCATCTTGCTCTTTCTGTATTTATAAAACAACTTTGGGGTTTTTCTTGATTTTACTTACCAGTGGTTTCTCATGCCCTCCCCTCGCTTTCCCAATTTCCTGCCCAATTTCATCCTGCTCTTTCCATACTGCCCTTAGCTTTCTGCATGATTGAATTTTTGGCAACTGTCATAAGCTTGCCTTTTTTGCCTTCTCCTTACCAATATGTTCCTTCAAATCCGGAAGAGTGTGGCGGGGGGGGGGGGGGGGGGGGGGGGGGGGGGGCGTAAACATTTGGGGGGTACCATCCTTTGACTCTTTTTCTTTGTGGGAACATATTTGTCCTGAACCCTCTCTGTCTCATCCTTGAATGCCTCCCACTGCTCCACACCGGATTACCTTCAAGTAGCTGTTTCCAGCCCATTTTCACTAAATCACGTCTCAATTCAATAAAATTGGACTCTCGCAAAATGAGAACTTTGACTCGTGGCCTTGAATTGTTATTTTCCATAATTTCACTAAATCTAACCGCATCATGATGGCCCTTTCACCTGCCCGGATTTATTCCCCAAAACTAAATCCAGAATTTCTCCTTCTGTTGAGTTTGTGTACTTCTAAAAATGTTCTCCTAAATGCATGAAAGAATCCTCCACCTCTCTTTCATTCCAGTCCATGTTAGGTTACTGGAAGCCTCCCACTATTACCGCACTCTCATTTCGGCACTTCTCAGAGAATTGCCTCCATATTTGTTCTTCTACCTCCCTTTGACTGTTTGGGTTCCATGATGCATTTCAACCAGTGTCATTATCCCCTTTTTTTGGTCTTGAGCTCAAACCAGGGGGGCGATTCTCCAAAATGGAGCCCGAGTGTTTGCGCCATCGTGCATGCTGACGCATTTCACGACGGCGTGAAACAGGCACAGGGACGACCGATTCGTGCCACTCCAGTCTCCTTTCCCGGCGCCAAATAGGCGCCGTGCCAACCCGCGCATGCGCAGTTGGGCTGCGCCAACATGTGCATGCGCGGGGGACTTCTTCAGCGCGCCGGCCCCGACTTAACATGGCGTTGGTGTTCAGGGGCCAGCCGCGCATGAACGTAGGCCCGGGGGAGGGGAGGGGGGGGGTGGAGAGGCCGGCCCGCCGATCGGTGGGCCCTGATCGTGGGCCAGACCCCATCGGAGGCTCTCCCCGGTGAAGGATCGCTTTTCCCCGCCCTACAGGCACCCCCCCGACCCTTCGCGCAGAGTTCCCACTGGCAGCGACCAGGGGTGAATGGCCACTCGGCCCATCCGAGCCGGAGAATCGACGGCCCGACCGATTGCAGCAGCCCGCGGCCAGCGCCGCATCAAACGCGCCGGCGCAAATGGCACCGATTCTCTGCACCGTGGTGGGCGTCGTGGCGTGGTTGCGGCGATTCTCCGGCCCGGCGCAGGGCTCAGAGAATCACCCTCCATATGCCTCATTAGATGCTTTTTTAACATCCCATTCTGCCTCACAAATGTGATTATTTGCAACTATCCTTTTTCTGCTCTCAGTTCCATTTGAAATTTATGTTTTAGCACAGCTTCCAGGCTTTTGTACTCTATGCCTGTTTAAAAAGCCATGGATTCCATGTCTTTCTTTTCCTTTCTCAACTTCGCTGCTTTGACCAATACCAACCTTTTTAAAGTACCTCTTCTTCATAGCCGGGATTCTCCCTTCCCGGGACTAAGTCCCCATGCTGCCGGGAAAACCAACGCCAACGACTCCGGCGTTAACGGCCCCCCAAGGTGAGGAATTCTCACCTGTCTCAGGGGCTGGGTTGACAACAGTGGGCAAAGGGCCACCGCGATGTTCACGCATGCGTGGAACCGCCGGCATATTTTGGCGCATGCGCAGGGGATTCTCTTTTCCACGCCGGCCATGGCGGAGCCCTACAGGGCCAGCACGGAAGGAAGTAGTGCCCCCACGGAACAGGCCCGCCCTCAGATCGGGGGTCAGGGGTCGGATCCCCCCACGCCCCCCCCCGAGGACCGCCCCAGCCGACTTAACTGCTGTGTGGGACCATACGTAACCCACGCCTGCGGGTCTGGCCAAAAATGGACGGCTGCTCGGGGCCCGGAGAATCGCCAGGGGGTGCTGCTGCCAACGGCCCCCGACTGCCGTGGCGGGAATCCCGCCCCCGCCCGAAAAACGGCGCCGGTGAATACGGCAGCCGGCGTCAGGGCGGGATTCGCCCCCCCGGAGGTTCTCCGACCTGGCGAGAGGTCGGAGATTCCCACCGCATGTATTTTAACCCTATTCAATTCCTCTACCACTTCCTCCTTTCCTGTGACGACATGAAGCTGGATTCTCCGGTCCCCTAGTGTTTCTCCCATTCATGGCAGCGGGATCCTCTCTTCCCTACACTTGTCAATGGGATTTCCCTTTGAAGCCGCCCCACACTGCCGGGAACCGGGGGCGGGGATGCACTGCCAGCAGGAAAGAGAATCCCAACGCCCAGAGAATTCCGGCTATTATTTTACTTAAATCATGTTCTGCAGTTCCCTGTATTGCAAATCCAATAACATTGACATTACGTTATATACAGTGTCAGAAATTCCATCTTTTGGATAAGATATTAATCTAAGACCCGGGCAGGATTCTCCATTTCTGGGACTAACTGTGGACGCCAACGCAGAATCCGTGGACCTTTACAACAGAAAAACCGGTGCCGTACCTGGACCGACTCCGCTACCATTGAGGGGTCAGCACCAGTGCCACATGGAACACAATCGATTCCAATGAAAAACAGTGCGAGATTCACTGGGTCCATGATTGACACTCAGGAGGCTGACAAGCTGCAGCTACACATACACATTACACTCCCCACACACACTTCTCCCAGCCATAAAGATGGCATTGGTTGTGCTGGTGCGCGCCCATACAGCTTATGGGTCAGCTGAGGGGACACCTATACGACCTGTGGTACGAGGTTCAAAGTGGGCTGTTATCAGTGTGTGCAGCTGCATGGCTGCCTTGCTGGCTGCAGCAATGGTGTTCCATGCTCGTCCACCCCGACCCCACAACCCACCACCTCACTGACCCCCCCGACCCTGCTAGAAGACCCCCGGCCAGCAGCACAACTGTCAGCTAACTATGGCGATGCTGAACACCTTCCGTATTCCCTCTCTCTCCCTCAGCGGCTGCCACGCCGGTTTCACAATTTTTAAAAGCACAAGTGAACAACGACGTTGGGAATCCGTCCCATCGGCGCTGGGGAATGGCTGCGGCCCCGGAGAATACCGGGTCAGGCCCGCTAATGATATACAAACGGTGTATATTGTACCTGCGTTCCGCAAAGCATTCACGCCACTCTGGAAGTTCTGCAGCATTGCGATGGCATTAAATCGGTGCCTGCCACGATTTTGCCGTGGGAGCCGATTCTCCACCCAGTCACCATTCCCGATTTTGGTGTTGGCTAATGGAGAATACCACCGCCTGTCTCCTTTGTCAGGAAAGTCTTCGAAGAAGAGGGGAATTCTGTTTTCTATCCTGATCAACATCTATCCCTCAAGTAATATCACAAAAACAGATTAGTTTATTATTGTTTTATTGCTGTCGCTATCCCTGTAATGACCACATTTCAAATGTATTTCAGTGGCTGTTAGGCACCCTGGAATGTTTTACAATTGAAAAACACACTGATGAGTGAAAGTCCTTTCTTTCTTTAACATCAGAACCTGTGAAGCAGAAAGATTCATGTCCTGCCACAATCTTTGCCAACATTTTTAGATGAGCTTACTTCGATGCATCTCAAACGAAGCTCGATGGCCTGAATTTGAGGCCTCCAACTCAGCAACAACTTGCCTTGATTTATAGTGTGTTTAATGTGATAAAAGTCAATCCACAGTGCCCTGGCCCATTATGTTACCAATGCCCGGAACTATATAGATCAATCAAGACTGGGAAATCACAACTTGATTAGCGCTTGTGACAGGAAGGGAACGGAAGTCTCACGCCCTCCCCCAAAGAAAATCCCCTTGAATTCAGTCAAAAGGGGCCTTGTAACTATGGTAATGTATCCTAGAAATTTTCATCAGAGTAACCAGGGTTTTTCCACCGCAGTTTATAAGACTTTCTCTGACCTCTGAGTGCTGTCACGTGCAGAGCTTCCCAACACCCATTTGCATGAAGCTTGCAGCTCAGTTTGAGCACAATTTATTCAGTTCCTGGGAAAGTCAGGGCCTCTACTTCCCCATCAGACCTGTCGTTACCATAACTCATTCAGCAAAGCCAGCCCATTAATCGCCAGTCTCAGTGCCCATCTGAGCGAGCGCCAGGACAGAGCAACAATACCGGCTTTGAGTCGCATTCAAGCATCAGAACAAAAAGGGGATGAGGCGACATTTCCACACAGCCTGTGACTGGCTTGGCTCCACTCCCCGTTTAGTTCCTGCTGGGCCATGAACAATAAGAGCTGTGTTTTCTCCTCTTCTCATGTTTACTGTTTGTAGCTGCAATTTATTTAAGAAAGGCAACTCACTTGTCCCCTTCAACATCCCCAAGGATCTTGTTTTTTCTCCCCTTTCAATATGTTTTTCACGTCTCCTCCCACACAGCATCAATTAATTCCCTGCCGGAATGTGCTCCCATGCACACAAAATGGCTTCCCCTCTGCTTCGGCATTGTGGTCAATTGGCATGGCCAGGCCTGACCCAATATGGCAGAGGGACATTAGGGTAAGAACTGTGACTGACCCCATCTTTAGCGTTTGCAGCTGGGCCCAAGTTCAATTGACAACATGAGTGAAATCCTTGCTGAAGCATTGCAGCGGGGTCTCTGGCTTAGCTCTTTCAAAGTTGCAATGGAAATTTGCCGCAGCTTTGAAGAAAGTATTAATGTTAAAGTGTAGCCAGAAAGGAGGAGGAAGAAATCAAAATCAAGCAGCTGTTTTTTTATGGACAGTGTGGTTCAAATATAGAAGAATAGTTGAGTGATAGATATCACTGGTAACAAGGTCAGGCAGCAATAGGAGACCTGTGCTGGCAGGTGTTCAGGTTGGAACATGACACATACTGTGCAGCGTGTAGCCGCAAGGTCCAAACTGTGAAAGAAAAATTGGACGTGCGATGCCATGGTAATTATGCCATGAGGAATGATAGCTTTTTGGAACACTGAGGGCCTGTACCTGTCTGAGAAGGAGTCATCCTGTCATATGCCATATATGGGGGTTGTGCTGATGGGCTGGGTTGAGTTAAATGACAGGTTGATTGATTGCTTTGAAGGTGTTATCTGGGAGAAGCCCATCTGTGAGCATACAGCAGAGATTCATTCGGATGATTCCCAGGGTGGCAAAGTCAGACTTCAAATACTGAGAAGATTTCCACTGGAAAATAGAAAGACTAAGAGCAGATTTAATAAAGGTTGTTAATGTCATGATAAAGTAAATGAAGGAAATACTTTTTCCTTCAGTTGAGGTATCAGTGGCAAGGGAAATGGGGGTTATTAATATGCCAGCCGTGGTTAATGTCGTACACTAACCACTAAGTCAGAAAGTTGTGGGTTCAAATCTCACTCCAGAGGCTTGAGCTCATATTCAAGGCTGACACTTGAGTGCAATACTGAGGGTGTACTGTACAGTTGGAGGTCTCTTGGGATACCTTGAGGCTGTGAAAGGTTCAATATATTTGGAAGTCTTTCTTTTTCGTTCATTTAAATTTATTGGTATGGAAGTGAGAAAAGCAGTTTGTCAAAGTGCTTTAGTTGGACTATGGAACAGGGAAAGCCTGTTGCAAGTAACGTTGCACCCTTCACTGGGAGGTTGGACAAATAATAAAACCAGGGAAGACACAGAGCTTTTGGGTGAGTGGGGTAGTAGAATTAGTTTTAGATTATTGTAGCAAGGAAACAGATCAAACACAATTGTCTCCAAACCTCTCTTCTACTCACAGTCTAAATGAATAGTTTTCAAGTGCATTCATGAATAGAAACTGCCTAATTTTAACTTAATCAGGAGATCAGTTGCTACAACCTGCCCCATTCAACTTTCTACTACAGTAAAATGTGCAAACAGTCTGTCCTCAGGCGAGTCCAATTGAAATCACCTCTCAGTTTCAGAAATCCATTCATGGATTCACAGAACCATTATCCATTAACCATTACAAGGACAGCAGCTCATTTATGCTGCAATCTCCAATTCACTCTCGGCCCTCCTCAAACTCCAAATATTTGCATTATAACATTTAATTGGGTTGGTTTATTACCTTCAAGGTGCTACATGAATAAAATTGATATGAATGTTTCTCCAATTCTACCCTTTTCTGCATTCCCAATTATCATTGCTGCACCATTGGTAGCTTAGGCCTTAAGCTCTGGAATTCTCTCCCTGAATCTCTCTGCCTTTCTTTCCTCCTCTAAGACACAAAAACCTACCTCTTTGATCAAACGTTTGGAAATGTGCAGGTTATGCGGATTGGCCATGGTAAATTGGCACTTAGTGTCCAAAAGGTTAGGTGGGTTAGGGGGATAGGTGGAGTTACAGGACCTAGGTAGGGTGCTCTTTTGGAGGGTCGGTGCAGACTTAATAGGCTGAATGACCTCCCTCTGCACAATATAGGTTCTATGATTCCATCTGACCTGGTAAATCATTATGTGGCTCGGCCTTGTACTTTGTTTAATATTTCTACTGTTGAAACAAGATGGGATATTTCATTACATTAAAGAAGCTATATAAATGTAAGTTGTTGTTGATTCTGATATATGGGCAGTGGCCTCATGGGTCAGCTTTAGTGCATATTCTGGGCACATGACTCCTAGGGCAGCTGGGTTAGAATAATATGTGCTTGTGGGCAGCTTGCCAGAATGGAGGTGAGCTGACTCATTAAAGGACTTCATAGTGATAGGGAATTGTCAATGTTATTCTGTGAATGAATTCTCACCAGTCAACATTACAATCACAGTTTCTCATGAGGATAGGGCTTTTGGATGGTCATTTGATCCTGTTGGAAAGGTTTGTTACAGTTTATGGCACTTGATCAGCTCTTCTGGTTTGACCATTTTACTTACCCCTGACACCGTACACAAGATGCTGGTGAGTGGGGAATCCACTGTACCACAATGGTTAGCACTGTTGTTTCCAGGGTCCCGGGTTCGATTCCCTGCTTGGGTCACTGGCTGTGCGGAGTCTGCACGTTCTGTCCGTGTCTGCGTGGGTTTCCTCCGGGTGCTCCGGTTTCCTTCCACAAGTCCCAAAAGATGTGCTTGTTAGGTGAGTTGAATATTCTGAATTTGCCCTCAGTGTAACTGAACAGGTGCCGGAGTGTGGTGACTAGGGGATATTCACAGTAACTTCATTGGGTCACTGTCTGTGCGGAGTCTGCACATCCTTCCCGTGTGTGCGTGGGTTTCCTCCGGGTGCTCCAGTTTCCTCCCACAGTCCAAAGATGTGCAGGTTAGGTGGATTGGCCATGATAAATTGCCCTTAGTGTCCAAAATTGCCCTTAGTGTTGGGTGGGGTTACTGGGTTATGGGGATAGGGTGGAGGTGTTAACCTTGGGTAGGGTGCTCCTTCCAGGAGCCGGTGCAGACTCGATGGGCCGAATAGCCTCCTTCTGCACTGTAAATTCTATGTAATTCTATGAAATTGCAGTGATAATGTAAGCCTACTTGTGACAATAATAAAAATTATTTTAATTATTACTAACACCACTGTCCACTCTCCCAGTGTTCCCGACTATCAGTGTGCCTGAAGGGAAAGTGGGTGGCCTGATATTTGGTAAACCTGTAACAGTGTGCCTGACAGAATAGAGAAACCCTGATGTTCTGTAAGCCTGGGAAGGAGCCGTAGTAATTACCTGCAGTGCATCTTGTACATGGTACCCATGCTGCCAATGTGCACGACTGGTGGATGAATTAATGTTAATTTGATGTGACATCATAAATGTAAGCACTGCAAGGGTTAATTAAGTGTCTAAATCAAACACTAGAGGGGGCTAGATGTACAACTATATAAGACATTGATGTCTTGTAGTGTGAGAGGCTGAGAAGAAAGCTGGAGGGCGGAATTCTCCGCTCCCCACGTGGCGTGGGAGAATCGTGGGAGGGCCTCCCGACATTTTTTACGCCCCCCCTGGCGCCCCCAGCAATTCTCCCCCCACCCCACCCCCGGCTCGGAAAAATCACCGCACGCCGTTTTTCACGCTGAACGGCGATTCTCCGGGGCCGAGCAGCCGGCCTTTCATGCCCATTTCACCACGGCAGCAACCACACCTGGTCGCTGCATTCGCGAAACGGGTGCCAGATGCCCGTTTGGGGCATCTAGGGGCCCGATTTGGACGGGAGCACCGCGACTGTGCTCGGGAGGGAACAGGCCCGCGATCGGTGGAGAAAGACGGCACCGCGCATGCGCGGGTTCATGTCGTCTGCGCGCTGATGTCATCCGCGCATGCGTGGGTTGGAACCGGCAACCCGCGCATGCGCGGATGACATCAGAAAAGCGCCATTTCCGCGTCATTTCCGGCGCAACGAGGTCGCGGCCGGGAACGAAGGGGCCCGCTCCTAGCCCCCTGTGTGGGGGTGAATTAGGCGCGGGGAGCGGGCCCCGAGGCCATCGTGAACCTCGGCCGATTTCACGACGACCATCCCGATTTTTATCGGGAGCGGAGAATACCGCCCAGAGTACCTGCAGAAGGAAAGATCATACGAGTGATCATACAGTTCATAGTTAATGTAATAGTTTGGAGATTAGCAGTAGATTACATGTTAATTATCAACTATGTATAATATAGGAGTAAGTGTCAAATCCAATTAAGTAGTGTTAATAAATTTATAGCTTTGTTCAATTTAAAAGCTATTTTCTGGTCTTTGTGAACACTACGCCAACTATCCTGAAGTTAGCAACACAAAGAACACCACACGGTACCAGGTGTTCATTTCTACAAATAATAAACAGTTTGATGAGACATGTTAGCTTTAAGAAGATTGAAGAAAACAATCACGCCGCTACACTGATCAAAAATCTACACTGAAGACAAATTGTAAGATGGAGAGTCTAAAGAAGCCTGACTACTTCAGAGCAAACGGTAAACAATGTCAAAACTAGGCATTCTTTAAAGAAAAGTTGAAGTTTTCCTATCTGCCTCCATGCTAGAAAATGCTTCCAATCAGAGAAAAATAGCGCTTCTTCTTAATTTGGCAATGCTTTGTGATCAAGTTGTATTTGGGATAAATAACGAACGTCTGTGAGACAAAACGCTCAGACAACTGATTTCACCGCTAGATGAAGCGATTAATATGTGCAAAGCCAGTGAACAAGCATTCTCTGAATATGTGGAGTTCAAGGCAAACGGAAAAGGCACGAAGTCGGGAAATGTGGATGACGTCATTAATACTGTGTCGGAGGACTTCCGGTTGCGGCTATGACCAGCTAAGTCGCACGTTTGGCGGCTCCTGCTACAAAGGTGTTTTCGGGCCGACTGGAGGGCCCCAACGGCGCTGGAAGGACAAATCCCGGTGGGGGAAGGCTCCCTGAGGAGAACCAGACCAACTTTATGGTCGGTACCCGGAGTGGGGTGGCAAAGAAAGCAACAGCAGCTCCCCAAAAAAAGCGGGGGAAGAAGACCAAAATGGCGGCCGGTGGCGCACCCGAGGAGTGGAGGAGATGGGCGGAGGAGCAGCAGGCCGCTCTCCTGCGCTTCTTTACGGAGCTGAAAGTGGAGCTCCTGGAGTCAATGAATGCGACGACCACCAGGCTGATGGGAGCCCAGGCGACCCAAGAGGCGTCGATTCGGGAGCTGCAGCAGGAGATGACTGCGAGGGAGGAGGAGGCCACGGTCCTCGTGGGAAAGGTAGAGGTGCACGAGGCACTCCACCTGAAATGGCAGAGCCGTTTTGAGGAGCTGGAGACCCGAATGAGGCGGAAGAACCTGAGGATCTTGGGCCTGGCAGAAGGCCTGGAGGGGTCAGACCTCCCGGGATACGTAGCAGAAATGCTGAGCTCCCTGATGGGGGCAGGGGCCGTCCCTTCGCCCCTGGAGCTGGAAGAGGTCTACAGGGTCATGGCTAGGAAGCCAAGAGCAAATGAGCCCCCGAGGGCGGTGCTGGTGCGGTTCCAGCGACTCAGCGATCGTGAGAGAGTGCTGGAGTGGGCCAAGAGGGAAAGGAGCAGTAAGTGGGAGAACTCGACGGTGAGGGTGTACCAGGACTGGAGTGCGGAGGTGGCAAAGCGGCGGGCCCGGTACAACCGGACGAAGGCGGTGCTACATGCAAAACGGATCAGGTTCGGAATGCTGCAGCCAGCGCGCTTGTGGGTCACCTACAAGAACCAACACCACTATTTTGAGTCCCCAGAGGAGGCGTGGGCCTTTGTACAGGAAGAGAAACTGGACTCGAATGAGACCCAGGGGATACTTGGCGGCCGTAGCCGCTCGGGTACTTTCAGCTGAACAAGCGGTTCTTTTTCGGCTGGGTCGGAACTGGGCAACTCTTATTGGAACGGTTTCCCCTTTTTTTTTTTTTTCTTTCTTTGCTTGGATCTTGAACTCTTGTTTTGGTTTTTCTTCTGATGTTTTTTCCCCCTTTGCCAACTTCCCTTAGTTATTGTTATTGTGGTTATTCATGGTTATTTATGGTTATTTATATTGTTTGGTAGAGGGCGACTGTTAAGTACATTGTTATTTGTTATCTATCTGTTATTTATAATGTTAAGTTGGGGAGGCGGGACGGGGGGGAGAGCAGATCGGGGATATGGGCTCCTAGGGGGGGTTCTTTACAGGCATGGATGGGGACGGGGGTGGAACTGAAGATGGCGGGGTGGGGTGTGGCAGGGCGAAAGCGCGGGCTTTCCTCTGTTTTCCCGCGCGCGGGGCAGAGGAGGGGGGAGGGGAGGAGCGCGGGGCGTGGCTAGCAATGGCGACCTTTCCCGCGTTGGAGCGGGGCCAGGGAGGAGTGGCAAGGGGGGGGGAGGCCCCCCCCCCCCCCGAGCCGGGAGGAGTCGGAGTGTGGCAGGAGCAGCCGGGTCAGCGTGAACCAGCTGACTTACGGGAGTACGATGGAGGGTACATCGCGGCTAGGAGGGGTCCTAGCCTGGGGGGGGGGGGGGGGGGTTAGGGAGGGACACCGGGTTGCTGCTGGAAAGACCAGGAACGGGAAGTGGAGGACTGGAGGGGTGGGGGGAGGGGGCCATCGCCATGGGGAGCGGGTCAGAAGGGGAGGGTCGACCCGGGGCGAGCAGGGAACAGGACATGGCTAATCGGCAGGGGAAGGGGGCGGGTCGTCCCGCGACCCGGCTGATCACTTGGAACGTGAGGGGGCTGAATGGGCCGGTCAAGGGATCAAGGGTATTCTCACACCTGAAGGGACTGAAGGCTGATGTAGCAATGTTACAGGAGACCCATTTGAAGGTAGTGGACCAGGTTCGCCTGAGAAGGGGGTGGGTGGGACAGGTGTTCCACTCTGGATTGGACGTAAAGAACCGGGGGGGTGGCGATTCTGGTGGGAAAGAGGGTGTCGTTCGTGGCGGAGGAGGTGGTGGCAGATAAGGAGGGTAGGTATGTGATGGTGAAGGGTAAGCTGCAGGGGGAGAAAGTGGTGATGGTCAACGTATATGCCCCGAACTGGGATGACGCGGGTTTTATGAGGCGCCTATTGGGCCTCATTCCGGGACTGGAGGCAGGGGGCTTGATCATGGGGGGGGACTTTAACACAGTGCTGGACCCCGGGCTAGACAGATCGAGCTCAAGGACCAATAGGAGGCCGGCAGCGGCAGAAGTGCTGAGGGGGTACATGGAGCAGATGGGAGGAGTAGACCCATGGAGGTTTGGTAGGCCGAGGGCGAGGGAGTATTCCTTTTTCTCCCACGTCCATAGAGTGTACTCCAGAATCGATTTCTTCGTGTTGAGCAGGGGGCTGATCCCGAGGGTACGGGAAGCTGAGTACTCGGCCATTGCGATCTCTGATCATGCACCACATTGGGTGGATGTGGAAATGGGGGAGGCGCGGGACCAGCGCCCGCTGTGGCGGCTGGATGTGGGGCTGTTAGCGGACGACGAGGTGTGTAAAAGGGTCCGGAAGAGCATTGAGAGCTATCTGGACTTGAATGACACGGGTGAGGTGCAGGTGGGGATGGTCTGGGAGGCCCTGAAGGCAGTGATCAGGGGTGAGCTGATCTCCATAAGGGCACACAGGGAAAGAAAGGAGAGGCAGGAGAGGGAGAGGCTGGTGGGGGAGCTATTGGAAGTGGATAGGAGATATGCGGAGGCACCAGAGGAGGGGCTGCTGGGAGAACGGCGCAGCCTGCAGGCCAAGTTCGACCTGCTGACCACCAGGAAGGCAGAGACGCAGTGGAGAAGGGCGCAGGGCGCGGTCTATGAGTATGGGGAAAAGGCGAGCAGGATGCTGGCACACCAGCTTCGCAAACGAGATGCGGCTAGGGAGATTGGGGGAGTGAAGGAGAGGGGCGGGAAGGTAGTGCAGAAGGGGCAAGAAGTGAACGGGGTCTTCAGGGATTTTTACAAGGAGTTGTATCGGTCTGAGCCGCCGACGAGGAGAGGGGGAATGGAGGACTTCCTAAACAAATTGAGGTTCCCAAGGGTCCAGGAGGGGCTGGTAGAAGGGCTGGGGGCGCCAATAGGGCTAGAGGAGCTAGTCAAGGGAATAGGTCAGATGCAGGCGGGGAAGGCGCCGGGGCCAGATGGGTTCCCGGTGGAATTCTATAAGAAAAATGTGGACTTGGTGGGACCGGTACCGGTATGAGCCTTTAATGAGGCGCGAGAGGGGGGGGTTCTGCCCCCGACAATGTCGCAGGCTCTGATCTCCCTGATATTGAAGCGGGATAAAGACCCCGTGCAGTGCGGGTCCTACAGGCCTATCTCGCTTCTGAACGTGGATGCCAAGTTGCTGGCAAAGATCCTGGCAGCTAGAATAGAGGATTGTGTGCCAGGGGTAATCCATGAGGACCAGACGGGGTTCGTGAAGGGGCGGCAGCTCAACACGAACGTGCGGAGATTGCTGAATGTAATTATGATGCCGGCAGTGGAGGGGGAGACTGAGATAGTGGTAGCGCTGGACGCGGAGAAGGCATTCGATAGGGTGGAGTGGGAGTACCTGTGGGAGACGTTGGAACGGTTTGGGTTTGGGGAAGGGTTTATTAAGTGGGTGAAGTTGCTCTACTCGGCCCCGACGGCGAGTGTAGTGACAAACGGGAGGAGGTCGGAGTATTTTGGGCTCCACCGAGGGACCAGGCAGGGATGTCCCCTATCCCCCTTACTTTTCGCACTGGCGATTGAACCGTTGGCGATGGCACTGAGGGGTTCAGGCGGGTGGAGAGGACTGACTAGGGGAGGGGAGGAACATCGGGTATCGCTGTATGCGGATGATCTACTGCTGTACGTGGCAGACCCAGAAGGGGGAATGCCGGAGATAATGGAACTATTAGCAGAGTTTGGGGACTTTTCGGGGTACAAACTAAATTTGGGCAAAAGCGAGGTTTTTGTGATACACCCGGGGGACCAGGGAGAGGGAATTGGGAGACTTCCCTTCAAGCGAGCAGGAAAGAGCTTTAGGTACTTAGGGGTGCAGGTGGCAAGGAACTGGGGGACCCTCCACAAGTTGAACTTTTCCAGGCTGGTGGAACAGATGGAGGAGGAATTTAAGAGGTGGGACATGGTACCGCTGTCGCTGGCGGGGAGGGTGCAGTCAATCAAAATGACGGTCCTCCCAAGGTTCTTGTTTTTATTTCAGTGCTTGCCCATCTTCCTCCCTAGGGCCTTCTTCAAAAAGGTGACGAGTAGTATCATGAGCTACGTGTGGGCGCACGGCACCCCAAGGGTGAGGAGGGTCTTTTTGGAGCGGAGTAGGGACAGTGGAGGGCTGGCACTACCCAATCTCTCGGGGTATTACTGGGCGGCAAATGTGTCGATGGTGCGCAAGTGGATGATGGAAGGGGAGGGGGCAGCTTGGAAACGAATGGAGAGGGTGTCCTGTGGCAACACAAGCCTGGGGGCCCTAGTAACGGCACCATGGCCGCTCCCCCCCACGAGGTACACCACGAGCCCGGTGGTGGCGGCCACCCTCAAGATATGGGGGCAGTGGAGGCGACACAGGGGGGAAATGGGAGGTCTGTTGGCGGCGCCAATAAGAGGGAACCATAGATTCATCCCGGGGAACATCGACGGGGGATTTCAGAGCTGGTACAGGGTGGGCATACGGCAGCTGAAGGACCTGTTTATAGAGGGGAGGTTTGCGAGCCTGGGAGGGCTGGAGGAGAAGTTTGAGCTCCCCCCGGGAAACATGTTCAGATATTTACAAGTGAAGGCATTTGCTAGGCGGCAGGTGGAGGGGTTCCCCCTGCTCCCCAGTAAGGGGGCGAGTGATAGGGTGCTCTCGGGGGTCTGGGTCGGAGGGGGGAGGATATCGGACATCTACAAGATAATGCAGGAGGCGGAAGAAGCATCAGGGGAGGAGCTGAAAGCCAAGTGGGAAGGGGAGCTGGGAGAGCAGATAGAAGACGGGACGTGGGCGGATGCACTGGAGAAGGTCAATTCTTCCTCCTCGTGCGCGAGGCTGAGCCTCATTCAATTTAAGGTGCTGCATAGAGCTCACATGACGGGGACAAGGATGAGCCGGTTCTTTGGGGGTGAGGACAGGTGTGTCAGATGTCTGGGAAGCCCAGCGAACCATGTGCATATGTTCTGGGCATGTCCGGTGCTGGAAGGGTTCTGGAAGGGGGTGGCAAGGACGGTGTCGAAGGTGGTGGGGTCCAGGGTCAAACCAGGATGGGGGCTTGCGATCTTTGGGGTCGGGGTAGAACCGGGGGTACAGGAGGCTAGGGAGGCCGGAATACTGGCCTTTGCGTCCCTAGTGGCTCGACGAAGGATATTAATTCAATGGAAGGACGCGAGGCCTCCAAGCGTTGAAACTTGGATTAACGATATGGCTAGCTATATTCAGCTAGAAAGGATCAAATTTGCCCTGAGAGGGTCGGTACAGGGATTCTCCAGGCGGTGGCAACCTTTCCTTGACTTTTTAGATCAGAGATAGGCGTTCGGGGTCGTGGCAGCAGCAACCCGGGGGGGGGGGGGGGGGGAGGGGGGGAAGGGGGGGGCAGCAATGGTCGTGGGGGGACATGCACGACTGTAACGCGGGCAAGTCTGCTCGCTGCTCATGTCTGAAACTGTAGGCTGCCTTGTTTGTTAAGTTGTTGTTTGGGGGGGGGTGGGGGGGAGGAATGGTGCGCGCGAGAGGGCGGGCGAGGGAGGGATATTTGCCTAGAGGGATTGTGTTGTAAATAATTTAAAAATTAGTGGGGGTAAATGTCTGTATGGAAAAACTCTTTCAATAAAAATTATTTAAAAAAAAAATACTGTGTCGCAGCACAGAAACTGCGCACAATGGCTGGCGGCCATTTTGAGAGTGACATCACGAACGTGTTGATGTGTACGTGTTTTAGCCACGCCCACAGTAAAACAAATTACATAGAACATGGAACCTACAGTGCAGAAGGAGGCCATTTGGCCCATCGAGTCTACACCGACCCCACTTAAGCCCTCACTTCCACCCTATCCCCGTAATCCAATAACCCCTCCTAACCTTTTTAGACACTAAGGGTAATCTAGCATGGCCAATCCACCTAACCTGCACATCTTTGGACTGTGGGAGGAAACTGGAGTACCCGGAGGAAACTCAGGCAGACACGGGGAGAACGTGCAGACTCCGTATAGACAGTGACCCAGCGGGGAATCGAATCTGGACTTGTGCTACCGTGCTGCCCAATTGTCCGGCAAAAGGCAAACAACCTTCCAATTATTGCAAATTCAATCACTTCACAGCACAGTGTCGTTTCTCAACAGTTTCTCCAGAAAACAAATTTAAAAAATCCTACCATGACTACAGAAAGACCCAAAGTATTCAGAGTGAAGAAAAAAAACAAAATATCTTAACTGACAATGAAGATTGCTCCCTATACGCACAAAAGGATACTTTCATGGTTGATGCAGTTCCTAGGATTAATGCACTGGATTGTAATAACAAACCAGTACAACAGCTCTCAAAGATTATTAAAGATTGGACTATACTACTTGAAATAAATGGCTCAGAAATTCCATTTAAAATAGACACAGGAGCACACACAAATTTAATAACCAAAAAGAACTTAAGACAAGCATACAGTACACCGCAAATACAGAAATCGACCTGTCGATTAACCGATTATAATGGAAATACCATAGCCTTAAGAGAGGTTCCTGCTGTCTCATTGTCCAGAATGGCGACATCAAAATGCCAATTGACTTTGAGATAGTGGAGGACGATAAATCGTCGCTACTTGGAGTGGATGCTTGTGATAAATTAAACCTAAGTTACACACAACCAAGACTTTGAATTACCAGCATAAAGAGCCAGGAAAAGACTTAATTGTTGCTGATACCTACCCAGAGCTACAAATGATACTGATATCACAGATGCAGGTATAGTACAAATTGTGGAAACACAAGCTTCATTTGTTGCTGAGATGCTACTAGTGTCTGACAGAAAGCTACAAATCATAAAAGAAGAAACAGAAAACACTCCAGAGGGTAATCAAATACCTCAAAGAAGGATGGCCCAATGGATGTTGCTCCGTTTTTCGCAGTATCAAAGATGACCTCACAGAAATTAACGGATTCCGACTCAAAGGAGACAGGATAGTTATTCCTTCATGCCTCCGACAAGGGATTCTGGAACAGATACACGACGGTCACTAGGGTTATGAAAAATGTTGTAGGCGAGCAAGACAATCTGTGTACTGGCCTGGAATCAATAAGGATGTGGAGAATCATGTGCAGGAATGCAGCATTTGTCAGATGCATCAATTAGTGCAATGCAAAGAAAGTATGGAACAAAATGAACTCATCACCAATCCATGGATCACAGTAGGTATGGATCGATTCTACTTTAAAGGTTGTGACTATCTAGTCATAACCGACTATTCTTCCAATTATCCTGAGGTGATTACGATGAATGATTCAATGACAAGATCTGTATTACGAGCAGCAAAATCTGTTTTTGCTCGCCATGGAATTTCATTTCATGTTGTCTCTGACAATGGTCCTTGCTTCACAAGCTGGGAATGGACACAATTTGCAGAATGTTATTTTAATCACATCACATCAAGCCCATTGTATCCTCAATTAAATGGCAATGCAGAGAAAGGCATAGGAATGGTCACAAAAACTATTCAGAAAAGCAATCAATGACGATAAAGACTTATCTTTGGCACTGTTGACATACAGAGCAACACCATTGTCATCAGGTTTGTCGCCTGCCCAGATATTGATGGGAAGAAAAATTCACACCACGTTACCAGAGATCACAGTTCAATATATGGATCATCAAGAAATACAGAACCGCCTAAGGTTACGAAAACAGAAACAAAAAGAGTACTATGACAAGCACACAAAACCTTTATCAAAGTTAAAAGGAGACTACGTTTGTATACAAAATACTGATGGTGGATGGCAACACAAGTTTGAGACATGTTGCACCCAGATCGTACTTGGTTCAGACTGAACAAGGTTCAATGTTTAGAAGAAATAGAGGAGCATTACTGCAAATAAAAAACATGTTCCATCTCAATCTCAGAACATGATTGCTCAGGATGCCCTCTTCAAAGACATTGGGCGGTATTCCCCCCCCCCCCCCCCCATGCTGGAGGGGGAGAATCACCGAGGCGTCGCGCCACATCGCCCCGACACCCGCACGCGATTCTCCCACCCCCCGAAACCAGCGCCACGAGAAACCAGCGGCCGGCGAAATAAATGACTGTCCCACCGGAGCCATTCACCCCGGTCGCTGCCGGCGGGAACTGTGCGGGAATGCTTGGGGGGCGGTCTGTGGGGGGGGGGGAGGTGGAAGGGGGCTCCTTCACCGGGGATGGCCTCCGATGGGGTCTGGCCCACGATCGGGGCCCACCGATCGGCGGGCTGGCCTCTTCCCCCCCCAGGGCTACCTCCTTCCGCGGACGGCCACAGAACCCCAGTGCCACGTTGGTGAGGGGCCGGTGCGCGTAAGAAGTTCCCCGCGCGAGCAGAGAATGGCGCAGCCCAACTGCACATGCGCAGGAATGAGCTACCCGAACTGCGCATGCGCGGGTTGGTGCGGTGCCCGTTCGGTGCTGCGTAAGGAGGCTGGAGCGGCGTGAACCACTCCAGTGCCATGCTGGCCCCCTGCAAGGGTTAATGAAATGTCTAAATCAATCACTAGAGGGAGCTAAATGCACAACTATATAAGATGTTGATGTTGTATTGTGAGAGGTTGAGGAGAAAGCTTGAGTACAGACTGAAGGAAATATGCTGTGAATGAGAGAAGATCATAGTTAACGTAATAGTGCAGAGATTAGTAGTAGATGAGTGTAGATTATGGGGGCGATTCTCCAATATGGAGCCCAAGTGTTCGCACCGTCGTGAACGCCGTCGCGTTTCACGATGGCGCAAACCGGGCCCAGGTATGACCGATTCTGGCCCCCACAGGGGGCCAGCATAGCGCTGGAACGGTTCACGCCGCTCCAGCCTCCTTTCGCGGCGCCAATTGGGCGCTGCGCCAACCCAATCATGCGCAGTTGGGCCGCACCAACCTGCGCAGGGGACCTCTTTAGCACACCGGCCCCGACTCAACATGGCGTTGGTGTTCAGGGGCTGGCCGTGGCAGAAAGTAGGCCCGGGCGTAGAGGCCAGCCTGCTGATCGGTGGGCCCCGATCGTGGGGGAGGCCTCTCCCCTCCCCGGTGAAGAAGCCCCTCTTCCCCCCCCCCCCCCCACAGGCTGCCCCACGACCGTTCGTGCAGACTTCTCGCCGGCAGCGACCAGGGGTGAACGGCGACGGCGGGACTCTGTTGGATCCACGCGGCTGCTAGGCTCATTGGAGCCGGAGAATCACCTGCCAATTGTCCGCACCTCATCATGTGATTACAAAATTATGGGCTGCTTCATACGATATGACATTGAATTTTGAGTGTTGTTGCGGATGCATGAATCCAGCCAAGAAGAGAGTGTTCCATTGTATGTGCTTCTGGAAAGTAGAAGAGCATTAAGGGGGTGGGGGGCAGGTGTTGCAGGAGGCCATTCGCTCATTATATTGGAGAGTGTCAGAGAGGGAGCTGTAATCTATACTGTTATAAAGGAGAATGTCACAGAGGGAGATGTAATAATAATAATAACCTTTATTGTCACAAGTATGAATTTACTGTGAAAAGCCCCTAGTCGCCACATTCTGGAGCCTGTTCGGGTAAACTGGTACAGGAATTGAACCCACACTGCTGGCCTTGTTCTGCATCACAAACCAGCTGTCTAGCCCACTGAGCTAAACCGGCCATAAACCACCCAGGATGTAATCCACCCTGTTAGATCAAAGAGTTTTACAGAGGGAGCTGTAATCCACACTGTTACATCAGAGAGTGATACAGAGGGAGCTGTAACCTGTGCTGTTATAAAAGAGTGTTACAGAGGAAGTTGTAATCCATGTTGGGATATCAGAAAGTGTTGAAGAGTGAGTTGTAGTCCATGCTGTTATATCAGAGAGTCTTGCACAGTGATTTGTAATCTGTGTTATTATATCAGAGAATGGCACAAAGGGAACTGTAAACAATGCTGTTAGATCAATGTTCCAGAGGGAGTTGTAATCTATGGTGTTATATAAGGGAGTGTTACAAAGGCAGCTATAATGTCTACTGTTATATCTGGGGCAAAATACTGGAACTCCCTCCTGAAGGGCACAATGGGTGCACTTACACCTCAGCAGTTCAAGAATGCAACTCACCACCATCTTCTGGAGGGAAACTATAAATGGGCAATGAATGCTGGCCTAACCAGCGACACCCACAACCGGTAAATGATTTTTTAAAAAATGAACGAGTGTTATTGAGGGAGCTGTAATCCACACTATTAGATCAGAGAGTGTTGCTGGGGGAGATGTAATCCATGCAGTTATATTAGAGAGGGTTACAGAGGGAAAGGCAATCCATGTTGTTATATCATAGAGTGTTACAGGGTGAGCTGTGATTAATGCTGTTATACTGTATCAGGGAGTGTTACAGAGGGAGCTATAATCCATGCTGTTATATCAGTGATTATTACAGAGGGTGCTGCAATCCAAGCTGTTGTATCAGAAAGTGTCACAGAGGACGCTGCAATCCAAGCTGTTGTATCAGAAAGTGTCACAGAGACCGCTGTAATCCATGCCGTTATATCAGATAGAGTTGCGAGGGCGCTGTAATTCATGCTGCTATATCAGAGAGTGTTGCGAGGGCGCTGTAATTCATGCTGCTATATCAGATAGAGTTGCGAGGGCGCTGTAATTCATGCTGCTATATCAGATAGAGTTGCGAGGGCGCTGTAATCCATGCTGCTATATCAGATAGTGTTGCGAGGGCGCTGTAATCCATGCTGCTATATCAGATAGTGTTGCGAGGGCGCTGTAATCCATGCTGCTATATCAGATAGTGTTGCGAGGGCGCTGTAATTCATGCTGCTATATCAGATAGAGTTGCGAGGGCGCTGTAATTCATGCTGCTATATCAGATAGTGTTGCGAGGGCGCTGTAATCCATGCTGCTATATCAGATAGAGTTGCGAGGGCGCTGTAATTCATGCTGCTATATCAGATAGAGTTGCGAGGGCGCTGTAATTCATGCTGCTATATCAGATAGAGTTGCGAGGGCGCTGTAATCCATGCTGCTATATCAGATAGTGTTGCGAGGGCGCTGTAATCCATGCTGCTATATCAGATAGTGTTGCGAGGGCGCTGTAATCCATGCTGCTATATGAGATAGAGTTGCGAGGGCGCTGTAATTCATGCTGCTATATCAGATAGAGTTGCGAGGGCGCTGTAATCCATGCTGCTATATCAGATAGAGTTGCGAGGGCGCTGTAATTCATGCTGCTATATCAGATAGTGTTGCGAGGGCGCTGTAATTCATGCTGCTATATCAGAGAGTGCCTTCGAGGGAGCTCTAATCCATTCTGTTATATCAGAGTGTCACAGAGGGAGCTGTAATCCTTGCAGTTATATCAGAGCACGTCACTGAGATGGCTGTAATCTATAATGTTATGTGAGAGTGTTGCATAGGGAGCTGTAATCTATACTGTTTAACACTATGTTATAGAGGGAGCTGTAATCCATGCTGTTATATGGGAGTATTATGGAGGGATCTATAATCCGTGCTGCCATATCAGAGAGTATTACAGAGAGCTCAAATCCATTCTGATATATCACAGAGTGATACCGAGAGAGCTGTAATCCGTGCTGATATATCAGAACCTGTCACAGAGACGTCTGTAATCCATGCTGTTATATCAGAGAGTGCCATTTGTCACAGATGGCGTTATAATCCATGGTGCTATATTCAAAAGTGTTAATTAGGGAGCTATAATATATTCTGTTACATCACGACGTTATAGAGGGAGCTGTAATCCATGCTGTTATATCAGAGAGTCTTATAGAGGGAGCTGTAATCATGCTGATACATCAGAGAATGTTAAATAGGGAGATGTAATCTATACTGTTATATCATAGACTGCCACAGAGGGAGCTGTAATATCAGAGTGTGTCACAGAGGGAGCTCTAATCCATGCTGTCAGCTCAGAGTATTGTAGAAAAGGTGACTTCATGCTGCGATATCAGAGTGTCATGTGTCACAAAGGGAGATTAAATTCATGCATTTATATCAGAATGTCACAGAGGGATCTGTAATCCATGTTGCTATATCTGAGAGTGTCACGTGTCACAGAGGGAGTTATAATCCATGCTGTTATACCAGAGAGTGTCACAGAGGGAGCTGTAATCCATGCAGTTATATGAGAGAGTGTTACAGTGAGAGATGTAATCTATGCTATTACATCAGGGAGTGTTACAGAGTAGCTGTAGTCCATGCTGTTATATTAGTGAGTGTTACAAAGAAAGCTGTAATACATGCTTTTACAACAGAGAGTGTTGTAGAAAAACTGAAGTCCATGCTGTTGTATCAAAGACTATTACAGAGGGAGCTGTAATCCATGCTGTTATATCAGAGAGTGTCACAGAGGGAGTGTAATCCATGCTGTGATATCAGAGAGTTTCTCAGAAGGAGCTGTAATCCATGCTGTGATATCAGAGAGTGTCACAGGAGCTGTAATCCAGGCTGTTATATCAGAGAGTGTCACAGAAGCAGCTGTAATACAGGCTGTTTTATCAGAGAGTGTCACAGAGGGAGTGTAATACATGCTGTTATATCAGAGTGTCACAGAAGGAGCTGTAATCCATGCTGTTATATCAGAGAGTGCCACAGAGGGAGCTGTAATCCATGCTGTTATATCAGAGAGTGTCACAGAGGGAGTGTAATCCATGCTGTTATATCAGAGAGTCACAGAGGGAGTGTAATCCATGCTGTTATATCAGAGAGTGTCACAGAGGGAGCTGTAATCCATGCTGTTATATCAGAGTGTCACAGAGGGAGTGTAATCCATGCTGTTATATCAGAATGTGTCACAGAGGGAGCTGTAATCCATGCTGTTATATCAGAGTGTCACAGAGGGAGCTGTAATCCATGCTGTTATATCAGAGTGTCACAGAGGGAGCAGTAATCCATGCTGTTATATCAGAGAGTGTCACAGAGGGAGTGTAATCCATGCTGTTATATCAGAGAGTCACAGAGGGAGTGTAATCCATGCTGTTATATCAGAGAGTGTCACAGAGGGAGCTGTAATCCATGCTGTTATATCAGAGTGTCACAGAGGGAGTGTAATCCGTGCTGTTATATCAGAATGTGTCACAGAGGGAGCTGTAATCCATGCTGTTATATCAGAGAGTGTCACAGAGGGAGTGTAATCCATGCTGTTATATCAGAGTGTCACAGAGGGAGTGTAATCCATGCTGTTATATCAGAGAGTGTCACAGAGGGAGTGTAATCCATGCTGTTATATCAGAGTGTCACAGAGGGAGTGTAATCCATGCTGTTATATCAGAGTGTCACAGAAGGAGCTGTAATGCATGCTGTTATATCAGAGTGTCACAGAAGGAGCTGTAATGCATGCTGTTATATCAGAGTGTCACAGAGGGAGTGTAATCCATGCTGTTATATCAGAGAGTGTCACAGAGGGAGTGTAATCCATGCTGTTATATCAGAGTGTCACAGAGGGAGTGTAATCCATGCTGTTATATCAGAGTGTCACAGAGGGAGTGTAATCCATGCTGTTATATCGGAGTGTCACAGAAGGAGCTGTAATCCATGCTGTTATATCATAGTGTCACAGAGGGAGCTGTAATCCGTGCTGTTATATCAGAATGTGTGACAGAGGGAGTGTAATCCATGCTGTTATATCAGAGTCTTATAGAGGGAGCTGTAATCATGCTGATACATCAGAGAATGTTAAATAGGGAGATGTAATCTATACTGTTATATCATAGACTGCCACAGAGGGAGCTGTAATATCAGAGTGTGTCACAGAGGGAGCTCTAATCCATGCTGTCAGCTCAGAGTATTGTAGAAACACTGAATTCATGCTGCGATATCAGAGTGTCACGTGTCACAAAGGGAGATTAAATTCATGCATTTATATCAGAATGTCACAGAGGGATCTGTAATCCATGTTGCTATATCTGAGAGTGTCACGTGTCACAGAGGGAGTTATAATCCATGCTGTTATCCCAGAGAGTGTCACAGAGGGAGCTGTAATCCATGCTATGAGATGAGTGTTACAGAGAGAGATGTAATCTATGCTATTACATCAGGGAGTGTTATCCATGCTGTTATATTAGTGAGTGTTACAAAGAAAGCTGTAATACATGCCTTTACAACAGAGTGTTGTAGAAAAACTGAAGTCCATGCTGTTGTATCAAAGACTATTACAGAGGGAGCTGTAATCCATGCTGTGATATCAGAGAGTTTCTCAGAAGGAGCTGCAATCCATGCTGTTATATCAGAGAGTGTCACAGAAGGAGCTGTAATCCATGCTGTTATATCAGAGAGTGTCACAGAGGGAGTGTAATACATGCTGTGATATCAGAGAGTGTCACAGAGGGAGTGTAATCCGTGCTGTTATATCAGAGAGTGTCACAGAAGGAGTTGTAATCCATGCTGTTATATCAGAGAGTGTCACAGAGGGAGTGTAATCCATGCTGTTATATCATAGAGTGTCACAGAGGGAGTGTAATCTATGCTGTTATATCAGAGAGTGTCACAGAAGGAGTTGTAATCCATGCTGTTACATCAGAGAGTGTCACAGAGGGAGCTGTAATCCATGCTGTTATATCATAGAGTGTCACATAAGGAGTGTAATCCCTGCTGTTATATCAGAGAGTGTCACAGAGGGAGTGTAATCCCTGCTGTTATATCAGAGAGTGTCACAGAGGGAGTGTAATCCATACTGTTATATCAGAGAGTGTCACAGAGGGAGCTGTAATCCATGCTGTTATATCATAGAGTGTCACAGAGGGAGTGTAATCCCTGCTGTTATATCAGAGAGTGTCACAGAGGGAGCTGTAATCCGTGCTGTTACATCAGAGAGTGTCACAGAGGGAGCTGTAATCCATGCTGTTATATCAGAATATCACAGAGGGAGCTGTAATCCATGCTGTTATATCAGAATGTCACAGAAGGAGTTGTAATCCATGCTGTTTTATCAGAGTGTCACAGAGGGAGCTGTAATCCATGCTGTTATATCAGAGAGTGTCACAGAGGGAGCTGTAATCCATGCTGTTATATCAGAGTGTCACAGAGGGAGTGTAATCCATGCTGTTATATTAGAGAATCATAGAATTTACCATGCAGAAGGAGGCCATTCGGCTCATCGAATCTGCACCGGCCCTTACAAAGTCCACCCTACTCAAACCCACCTATCTAACCTATCCCCGTAAACCAGTAACCCCCACTTAACCATTTTTTTGACACTATGGGCAATTTAGCATGGTCAATCCCCCTAACCCGCACATCTTTGGACTGTGGGAGGAAACCGGAGCACCCGAAAGAAACCCACGCAGACACTTGGAGAACGTGCAGACTCCGCACAGACAGTGACCCTGCCGGGAATGGAGCCTGGGACACTGGAGCTGTGAAGCAATTGTGCTAACCACTATGCTACCGTGCTGCCCTGTTAGAGGGAGCTGTAATCCATGCTGTTAGATCAGAGAGTGTCACAGAGGGAGTGTAATCCATGCTGTTATATCAGAGTGTCACAGAGGGAGTGTAATCCATGCTGTTATATCAGAGTGTCACAGAGGGAGTGTAATCCATGCTGTTATATCAGAGTGTCACTGAGGGAGTGTAATCCATGCTGTTATATCAGAGTGTCACAGAGGGAGTGTAATCCATGCTGTTATATCAGAATGTCACAGAGGGAGTGTAATCCATGCTGTTATATCAGAGTGTCACAGAGGGAGCTGTAATCCATGCTGTTATATCAGAGTGTCACAGAAGGAGCTGTAATGCATGCTGTTATATCGGAGTGTCACAGAAGGAGCTGTAATGCATGCTGTTATATCAGAGAGTGTCACAGAGGGATCTGTAATCCGTGCAGTTATATCAGAGAGTGTCACAGAGGGAGTGCAATCCATGCTGTTATATCAGAGAGTGACACAGAAGGAGTTGTAATCTATGCATCTATGCTGTTATATCAGAGTGTCGCAGAGGGAGTGTAATCCAGGCTGTTATATCGGAGTGTCACAGAAGGAGCTGTAATCCGTGCTGTTATATCAGAGTGTCACAGAGGGAGTGTAATCCATGCTGTTATATCAGAGAGTGTCACAGAGGGAGTGTAATCCAGGCTGTTATATCAGAGTGTCACAGAAGGATCTGTAATCCATGCTGTTACATCAGAGAGTGTTCGTGGAAACTGTAAACCATTCAGTTATATGAGAGTGTTACCGAGGGAGTGTAATCCGTGCTGTTATATCAGAGAGCGTCACAGAAGGAGCTGTAATCCATTTTGCTTTATCAGAGAGTGTCACAGAGGCAGATAAAATCCATGCTGTTATATCAGAGAGTGTCCATGCGGGAGCTGTAGTCCACGCGGGAGTTGTAATCAATGCTCTTATGTCAGAGAGTGTTACAGATGGAACTGTAATCCATGCTGTTATATCAGAGAGTGTTACAGAAGGAGCAATAATAAAAACATAAGAACTAGGAGCGGGAGTAGGCCATTTGGCCCCTCGAGCCTGCTCCGCCATTCAATGAGATCATAGCTGATATTTTGTAAACTCAGCTCCACTTTCCCGTCCAAACACCATAACCCTTTATTCCTTTATTCTTCAAAAATCTATCTATTTTTGTCTTGAAAACATTTAATGAAAGAGCCTCAACTGCTTCACTGGACAGGGAATTCCAGAGATTCACAACCCTTTGGGTGAAGAAGTACCTCCTGAGCTCAGTCCTAAATCTACTCCCCCTTATTTTGAGTCTATACCCCCTAGTTTTGCTTTCACCCACCAGTGGGAACAACCTGCCTGCATCTATCCTATATATTCCCTTCATAATTTTACATGTTTCCATACGATCCTCCCACATTCTTCTAAATTCCAACGAGTACAGTCCCAGTCTATTCTACCTCTCCTCGTAATCCAACCCCCTCAACTCTGTGATTAACCTAGTGAATCTCCTCTGCACACCCTCCAGCGCCAGTACATCATTTCTCAGGTAAGGAGACCAAAACTCAATACTCCAGGTGTGGCCTCACTAACACCTTATACAATTGCAGCAAAACCTCCCTAGTCTTAAACGCCATCCCTCCAGCAATGAAGGACAAAACTCCATTTGCCGCCTTAATCATCTGTTGCACCTGTAAACAATCTTTTTGCGACTCATGCACAAGGACACCCAGGTCCCTCTGCACAGCAGCATGTTTTAATATTTTATCATTTAAATAATAATAAATAATAATAGTAGAAGGAGATAAATCCATGCTGTTATATCAGAGTGTCACAGAGTTATCTGTAATCCATTCTGTTATATCAGAGAGTGTCACAAAAGGAGATACATTCCATGCTGTTAAATCAGAGTGTTATAGAGGGAGCTGTAATCCATCAAAGAGTGCCACAGAGGTAGTTGTAATCCATACTGTTACATCAGGGAGTGGTACACAGGGAGCTGTAATCCATGCAGCTTTATAAGGGAGAGTCACTGAGGAATCTGTAATGCATGCTGTTATATCACAGAGTGTTACAGAGGAAACTGTAATCCATGCTGTTACATCTGAGAATGTTACAGAGGGAACTGCAATCCATGCTGTTATACCAGAGTTTCACAGAGCGAGCTGTAATCATGCTGTTATACCAGAGAGTTTCACAGAGCGAGCTGTAATCCATGCTGTTATATCAGAGTTTCACAGAGCGACCTGTAATCCATGCTGTTATATCAGAGAGTTTCACAGAGCGAGCTGTAATCCATGCTGTTATATCAGAGAGTTTCACAGAGGGAGCTGTACTCCATTCTGTTATATCAGATAGTGTCACAGAAGGAGATAAAATCCGAGCTGTTATATCAGAGAGTGTCACAGAGGGGTCTGTAATCCATGCTATTATATAAGAGAGTGTCACAGAGGGAGATAAAATCCATGCTGTTATAATAGAGTGTTACAGAGGGAGCTGTAATCTAAGTTTTTACATCAAAGAGGATCACAGAGGGAGCTGTAATCCATACTGTTATATCAGGGAGTGGTACATAGGGAGCTGTAATCCATGCTGCTTTATCAGGGAGTGTCACTGAGGGATCTGTAATCCATGCTGTTACATCAGAGTGTCTCGGAGGGAGCTGTAATTCATGCTGTTATACCAGAGAGTTTCACAGAGCGAGCTGTAATCCATGCTGTTATATCAGAGAGTTTCACAGAGCGAGCTGTAATTCATGCTGTTATATCAGAGAGTGTCACAGAGGGAGCTGTACTCCATTCTGTTATATCAGATAGTGTCACAGAAGGAGATAAAATCCGAGCTGTTATATCAGAGAGTGTCACAGAGGGGTCTGTAATCCATGCTATTATATAAGAGAGTGTCACAGAGGGAGATAAAATCCGAGCTATTATATGAGAGTGTCACAGAGGGAGATAAAATCCATGCTATTACATCAGAGAGAGTCACTGAGGGATCTTTAATCCGTGCTGTTGTATCAGAGAGTGTTACAGAGGGAGCTGTAATCCAGGCTGTTATATCAGAGAGTGTCCCAGAGGGAGCTGTAACCGTGCTGCTATATCAGAAGAGTGTTACAGAGGGAGCTGTAATCCAGGCTGTTATATCAGAGAGTGTCACAGAGGGAGTGTAATCCATGCTGTTATATCTGAGTGTCACAGAGGGAGCTGTAATCCATGCTGTTATATCAGAGAGTGTCACAGAGGGAGCTGTAATCCATGCTGTTATATCAGAGTGTCACAGAGGGAGCTGTAATCCATGCTGTTATATCAGAGAGTGTCACAGGGGTAGATAAAATCCATGCTATTATATCAGGGAGTATTATAGAGGGAACTCTAATCCATACTACTTTATCAGAGAGTGTCAAACGGAGATAATATCCATGCTGTTAAATCAGAGTGTCACAGAGAGAGCTGTAGTTGATGCTGTTACGTCAGAGAGTGTTGCCATGGGAGCTGTAATAAGAACATAAGAACTAGGAGCAGGAGTAGGCCATCTGGCCCCTTGAGCCTGCTCTGCCATTCAATGAGATCATGGCTGATCTTTAGTGGACTCAGCTCCACTTTCCCGCCCGAACACCATAACCCTTTATTCCTTTATTCTTCAAAAATCTATCTATCTTTATCTTGAAAACGTTTAATGAAGGAGCCTCAATTGCTTCACTGAGCAAGGAATTCCATAGATTCACAACCCATTGGGTGAAGAAGTTCCTCCTAAACTCAGTCCTAAATCTACTTCCCCTTATTTTGAGGGTATGACATGCAGACGTGGTGCCCACAGTGCACCATGTATCCCGGTGGGTAGCACAGGCCACCCATGGGGTCTGGCCATTCGCCCTCTCCCCTACATCTACCCAATCCCCCACATCCCCTGGTCAGCCCAGACCATCCCACCCCTCACACCCAACAGACAGAGCACCGAGGCAGGTTCTAACAATGGTAACTGGTGTTTAATGTGAACATATTTATACAGAGTTGTGCCCTAGGCCCTATAACTAAACTGTGCCCTGCACCCATGCCAACTTAACTATTGTCTAACTTCCTGGTCTTACAGGCCCTAACGCTACGTCTAGGTGGATCCCCAGGCGTTACAGCAGGGGTGGAGGCGGCCTGCTGCGATTCCATCCCTGCAGTCTGGATCCCCGTTGGCGGGTGTCCTCTGGGGAGACCAGGCCTGGTTTGGCCAGGCTGCTGCTCGGGTCTCCCGAGTGGCATGGTGCCACCCTGTTCTGCCTGCTGCCCACCAGATGCTCCAGGGCCAGGAGGGGAAAAGTCTGTGGTGCTGCGGTGTTCCGGCACCTCCCCTGCGGGAGTCACCAGCAAGGGCCCCATCACCTCCTCCTCCCTCGGAGTGCCCGATGGTCCCCGGGCTACTCAATGGGTCAGAGGTTCAAGGGGAACCATCCACTGAGGCCTCCCCACCACCTGGCGCTGCCAGTCCTGGAGGCCCACTCTGATCTCGACCAGGGTCCGCAAGCTCATGGCCAGAGAACACAGGAAATGGACCATCTGCGCCTGGGACTGCGCCACATCGCGCTGTGACTGTTCCACCACCTTCTGGGTGTGTGTCACATCAGCCAGTGGCTGCTCCAGCTCCCTCTGGGACTGGGCCACCTCCCTCTATGTCTGCGCCACGCCGGCCAGCACCTGGGCAATATTGCTGACATTCCCAGCCATGGCCTGTTGTGACTGGGCCACGCTCAGGAATGCCGTTGCGATTTCCAGGTGGCTCTAGCGTATGGTCGCCGTTGAGGCGGCAGCCCTGTCCTGGGCCTCGGCCAGTGCCGACATAGAATGCCCCAGGCCTTGGACATGCTGATCCATAGCCGAAACCATCACCCCACATTCCTTCAGCGCGGACGACACCCGTGCAGTATCGGCCTGGGTGGCACGCATTGTCGGCACCACCTCCTGCTCCTGCACGTGGTTGGACGTCCCTGACTCTGCGACTGCATCTCCACCATACATTGGATTGTTTGTTCCAGAAGCTCAAGACCCGCCTGGGCAGCAGCTAGTTACTCGGGTCAGTCTGCCCTCCTACCGTCCGTTCCATCAGGTGCTCCTACCTCCACCTGCTGTACCAGGTCAACTGTGTGGTGACTACCAGATAGTATCCCACAAGCCTCTGCACTAACTTCCCCAACAGAGGTGTGTCTCTGGGATGTTGGAAAATAGCTATGACGGAAAATCATTGTCTTCCTCCGACCTGAGCTCCGGGGTCTCTTGAGTCTCAGGCGGAGGGCTGGTGTCCACGCTGCTCTCAGCATTGGTGCCCGGCTCAAGGAGGGGGCTCCAGCTGTGGCACTGGCTGGGGGCGAGGGACGCCAGATGGACCCGCTCCATCACCAGCAGGTCCTGTAAGTCACAAGACAAGACAATCGATTAGACCATGGGCCGGTGGGGCAGTGGGGGTGGGCATGTGGGTGTGGGTGGTGTTGGGGTGAGGGTGGTGTGGGGGTGAGGCTGTTGTTGGGGTGAGGACAGTGTGGGGTTGAGGGTGGTGTGAGGGAGGGGGATTGGCCCACGTGTCACAGGGAACCGCAACTCAGCAGTGTCTCACTTCCTCGCCCACGGCAGAGCTCCACCGTGGCAATCTCCAGTCCATCCCGGCTGCCGTCTACACCCAGTGCCCTCAGCACGGCAATGGTGAGGGGCCGCAGGTCCGCCAGTCCCCCTCCTGTCTTATTCCACTCCCAGAGGTTGTGCGCGTCTTCTCCGGACGGGGACAACAACAGAAAACGTCAGTGTTAGATAGTCTGACGCAAGCAGCCCAGGGGGTGGATAGCTGGTGGTCTCAATGGCCAGGGGACCCAGCCATGGCAGCCGATATGGGTACCGGAATGTGGGACAGGGTGGGGGGTTCGGCTGTCATCCTGGTGCGGTGATAGGGTTACGGGTGGGTGGGGCACAGTGCTGCCTACTCACCCTAGCTGCCCTGAGGAGGTTGTGCAGTTTCTTACGGCACCGCTGGCCACGGCGCTCAAGGCCTTTGCCACTGCACCCAGGCACAGCGAACAGCTGCAGCTGACAGCCTCCTTCCTGGGCCAGGGTACAAGGTCACCCATCGCTCTTCCACCACATCCAAGAGGGTCTCCAGCTCGGCATCGGTACACCTCGGGGCTGCTCTCCTCGCTGTCATCTTGATGGCTGGGATGGTGTGTGTGAGGAGAACAGTGTGTATATGTGGCTGCAGCTCATCAGCCTTTGAGTGTCAATCGCGAAACCGTGAATACAGCACCATTTCTCATTGGAATTGATTGTGTTCCACCAGCGCTAACCCCTTAGCAGTAGTAGAATCAGTCCATGTGCGGCGTCAGTTTTTCTGTTGTGAAAGTCCAGTACTGCTGCGTTGGCGTCAACACTTAGTCTCAAAAACGGAGAATCCCTTCCACTGAGTTCAGATCTTATATTGTAGAACTCTGTACATTGACCTCTTGGCCAGTGTGAGTTGATGTTGTTCATCACCTCTTGAAGAGTTTGATCCTTCCTGATCTCTTGGATCTGACGTAGTTTCACATCAGAAACTGGTAGTAGTGTGGAAATAAGATTGACATGGAGATCAACATCCTCAGTAATCTCACTACCAATACTTTGCACTGGTGCTAAGAACGAATATTTACCTGGTGTGTAGATTAGATTGAAGTCATAGCGTTGTAACTTCATCATTACCCTCCGAATGCATAGAGACATTTGATTGAGATTCTTCCTGATGATGATACCCAAAGGATGATGATCTTTCTCAACTGAAAGTTGGAAGCCCATAGACGTCGTCATGGAATTTCTCCAAGCCTACAACTAAACCTAGGCATTCTTTTTTGATTTGAGTGTACCTCTGCTCTGTTGTCGTCATGGATTGTGATGTATACGCGACTGGTTTCCAATCGTCATGCTCGAATTGCAGAGAAACTGCTCCCAGACCATCTTTGAACGTGTCTGTTGACACTTCAATCTGCTTAGATGGGCCAAACAAAAGTGAGACCTGGCCTCGTGGTTGAAGTCTTGAGCTTCTTCCACTCTTGCTCATGTTGCTCAGTCCAAGTGGAATCCATTATCTTGTGCAGGAGATCACATAGATGTGCTGTTTTGCTGACAGGTTTGGATTGAATTTCCCTATTCCCTATGGGTATGATTGATCACTTATATCTTCGATGCCTTCAATTATGTGCTCCATGGCACGATGACAAATTTCTGTTGCTGAAATTATGCCAAACGGCATTCCCAGAAAGCAGTACCATCCAGAAGGCGTGTTGAAAGTGCAGTACTTTGTACTTTGTTTCTCTAGCTTTAGCTGCCAGAAACCTTGAGATGCGTCAAGTTTTGAAAAGAATTGTGCACTAGCCATCTCAGATGTGACTTCCTCAAGCTTTGGTATTTGGTAGTGTTCTCTTTTGGTATTCTCGTTAACATCTTTGCAATCTGCAAATATTCCTTCTTTTTTTTCTTTTTTTTATAAACTTAAGAGTACCCAATTCATTTTTTCCAATTAAGGGGCAATTTAGCGTGGCCAATCCACCTACCTTGCACACCTTTGGGTTGAGGGGCGAAACCCACGCAAACACCGGGAGAATGTACAAACTCCACATGGACAGTGACCCAGAGCCTCCCAATGGTCAGTCGGTGAATTACAACACAACCATAAGGGAGTTGTAATCCATGCTATTATACGAGAGTATCAGATGTCACAGAGGGAGTTGTAATCCATGCTGTGTCATCAGAGAGTGTAACGTGTTATAGAGGGAGTTGTAATCCATGCTGTTGCATCAGGGTGTCTCAGAGTCAGCTGTAATCCGCGCTGTTATATCAGAGAGTGTTACAGAAGGAGCTGCAATCTGTGCTTTATATCAGAGAATGTCACTTGTAATCCAAGCTGTTCTATCTGAGTGTTATGGGAGAGGTGTTTTCAGAACCCCAAAATGTATCATGGAGTCGCTTTTGAAACACACAGCTTGTTCCCTAAGTGTGATATTACAATTATGGACAAGTGGGGCGGGATTCTCCGACCCCCCCGACCCCCTGGGTCGGAGAATCGCCCGGGGCCGGCGTCAATCCCGCCCCTGCCGTGTCCTGAATTCTCTGCCCCCCGAGATTCGGCGGGGACGGGAATCGCGCCGGTCGGCGGGCCCCCCACGCCGATTCTCCGGCCCGCGATGGGCCGAAGTCCCGCCACTGACAGGCCTCTCCTGCCGGCGTGGATTAAACCACCTACCTGACCAGCGGGATTGGCAGCGCGGGCAGGCGCCGGGGTCCTGGGGGGGGGGCGGCGTGGGGCGATCTGACCCCAGGGGGTGCCCCCACGGTGGTGGCCCGCGGTCAGGGCCCACCGATTGGCGGGCGGGCCTGTGCCGTGGGTGCACTCTTTTTCTTCCGCCTTCACCATGGTCTTCACCATGGCGGAGGCGGAAGAGACCCCCTCCCCTGCGCATGCGCCGGTATGATGTCAGCAGCCGCTGATGCTCTGGCGCATGCGCTGACTTACGCCGGCCGACGAAGTCCTTTCGGCCCCAGCTGGCGCGGCGCGAAAGGCCATTCACCCCAGCCGGCAGAGCAGGGACCATTCCGGCGCGGGCCTAGCCCCTCAATGTGAGGGCTTGGCCCCTAAAGGTGTGGAGATTTCCGCACCTTTGGGGTGGCCCGACGCCGGAGTGGTTCACGCCACTCTAACATGCCTTGACCCCCCCCCCCCCCCCGCCCCGCCTGGTAGGGGAGAATCCCGGCCGTGGTTTTTAAAACAAAACAATGTTTATTCCATGAACTCAACTTAACCTTTTAAAATAAACATTGGATCTCTTAACACCCCTTTCTTCAAAGATAACCCTGAAAATAACACAACACTACTCAATCCTGCAAACTGTTCTTTTAAACCTCCAAAAGACTTCAACCCTTCAAAAATAGGAGCACAACAGGTTACATTCAATATATTTATAGTCTTTGGGTTTGCAGAAATCACCAGACCAGCTCTTTTCCTTCCTGCAGCTCTCAGCAAACCAGCCAGGCACTTTTCAGCTGCTCTCTCAAACTGAAACTAAAAACTTCAAAATGGCTGAGCTAAAGCTCCACCCACACTCTGACATCACTGCATTTCTTAAAGGTACATTGCTTAAACATCCATTTCTTAAAGGCACTCTCACATGACACTGAGAGTGTCTCTGAGGGAGCTGTAATCCATGCTGCTATTTCAGAGAGTGTCATGTGTCACAGAAAGAATTGTAATCCATGCTGTTATATCAGAGAATTTTACAGAGGGAGCTGTAATCCATGCTGTTATATCAGAGAGTGTCACAGAGGGATCTGTAATGCATGCTGTTACATCAGAGACTGTTACAGAGGGAGTTGTAATACGTTCTGTTATATCAGGGATTGTTTTAGAGTCAGCTGTAATCCGTGCTGTTATATCAGAGTATGTAACAGAGGGACCTGCAAGCAGTGCTTTATATCAGCGAGTGTCACACAGGGTGTGGCAATCCATGCTGTATATCTGAGATTGTATCAGAGGGAGCTGTCATCTATACTGTTACAAAGGAAGCTGTAATCCATTCTGTTTTCTCAGAGTGTTACAGAAACATCTGTTATCCATGCTGTTATATCAGAGAGTATTAGAGAGAGCTGTAATACATGTGTTTGGATCTGAGAGTGTCACAGAGGGAGTTGTAATAGATGCTACTATATCAGAGAGTGTTCCATGTCACAGAGGGAGTTGTAATCTATGCTGTTATATCAGAGAGTGTTCCATGTCACAGAGGGAGTTGTAATCTATGCTGTTATATCAGAGAGTGTTCCATGTCACAGAAGGAGTTGTAATCTATGCTGTTATATCAGAGAGCATCTCAGAGGAAGCTGTAATCCATGTTACATCAGAACTTGTTACAGAGGGAGCTGTAATCTATACTGTTCGCTCACTGTGTTATGGACGGAGCTGTAATACTTGCTGTTATATCAGAGAGGGTAACAGCAAGAGTTGTAATCCATACCGTCCTGTCAGATAGTGTTACAGAGGGAGTGTAATCCATGCTGTTATGTCAGAGGGTGTCACAGAGGGAATTGTGATCCGTGCTGTTATATCAGAGTGTCACAGAAGGAGTGTAATCCATGCTGTTATGTCAGAGGGTGTCACAGAGGGAATTGTGATCAGTGCTGTTATATCAGAGAGTGTCACAGAGGGAATTGTGATCCATGCTGTTATATCAGAGTGTCACAGAGGGAGTGTAATCCATGCTGTTATGTCAGAGGGTGTCACAGAGGGAATTGTGATCCGTGCTGTTATATCAGAGAGTGTCACAGAGGGAATTGTGATCCATGCTGTTATATCAGAGTGTCACAGAGGGAGTGTAATCCATGCTGTTATATCAGAGAGTGTCACAGAGGGAATTGTGATCCGTGCTGTGATATCAGAGTGTCACAGAGGGAGCTGTAATCCATTCTGTTATATCAGAGTGTCACAGAGGGAGTGTAATCCATGTTGTTATATCAGAGAGTGTCACAGAGGGAATGTAATCCGTGCTGTTATATCAGAATGCTGCAAAGGGAGCTGTAATCCATGTTGTTATAACAGAGATTGTTACATAGGGAGCTGTAATCTATACTGTTATATCTGAGAGTGTCTCCGAGGGAGCTGTAATCCATGCTGTTATATTAAATGTTGCAATGGGAGCTGTATTCCATTCTGTCATCAGCTAATGTCTGATAGCGAGTTGCAATCCATGCTGTTCCGTGAGGAATGAATCGTATTGGCTGAGGGCTGACATTTGTGATACTGGGGACATCTGGAGGAGACCGAGATGGATTATCCACTCGGCACTTCTGACTGAAGATTGTTGCGAATGCATCAGCCTTGTCTTTTGCACAGATGTGCTGGGCTCCTCCATCATTGAGGATGGGGATTATTGTGGAGCCTCCTCCTCCAGTGAGTTGTTTAATTATCCACCACCATTCACGGCTGGACGTAGCAGGACTGCAGAGCTTAGATCTGCTGCGTTTGTTGTGGAATCGCATAGCTCTGTCTGTTACTTGCTACTTATGCTGTTTGGTACACAAGTAGTCCTGTGTTGGTTCTTTACCAGGTCGGCACCTCAGTTTTTGGTATGCCTGATGTTGCTCCTGGCATGCTCCCCTGCACTCTTCATTGAACCAGGGTTGTTCCCCTGGCTTGGTGGTAATGGTAGAATGGGGTATATGCCAGGCCATGGGATTGCAGATTGTGGTTGAGTACAATTCTGCTGCTGCTGAGGGCCCACAGCGCCTCATGGACTCCCAGTCTTGAGCTGCTAGATCTGTTCCAAGTCTATCCCATTTAGCAAGGTGGTAGTGCCACACAACACGATGGAGGGTATCCTTAATGTGAATATGGGACTTTGTCTCCTCAAGGACTGTGCGGTGGTCACTTCTACTGATACTGTCATGGACAGATGGATCCGCAGCAGTCAGGTTGGTGAAGATAAAGTCAGGTGTGTTTTTTCATCTGGATAAAGGCAAATTACTGCAGATGCTGGAATCTGAAACCAAAAGAGAAAAAGCTAAAATCTCAGTAGGTTTGGTAATATCTGGAGGGAGAGAAAAGAGCTAACATTTCGATGCCAGATGACCCTTTGTCAAAGCTTTGACAAAGGGTCATCTGGATTTGAAATGTTTTTCCCTGTTGTTGGTTCCTCTCACCACCTGCTGCAGTCCCAGTCTAGCACCTATGTCCTTTAGGACCCGGCCAGCTTGATCAGTGGTGGTACTACTGAGTCACTCGTTGTGATAGTTATTGATGACCCCACGCAGAGTATATTCTGTATCCTTGTCACCCTCAGTGCTTCCTCTAAGTGGTGTTCAACATGGAGTACTGATTCATCAGCTGATGGTGGATCGTATGTGGTAATCAGCAGGAGGTTTCCATGCCCATGTTTAACATGAAGACATGAGACTTAATGAGGTCCAGAGTCGAAGTTGAGGTCTCCCAGGGCAACTCATCAGGTCCCCAGATCATTACCCTGGGTCTCTGCATTACTTGTCCAGCGACAGTACCACTAAGCCACCACCTCCCTGTGGAACTCTTATTTTATTTTACAATGAGAATCAGTAGTTGGTGGGAGGTGTCAAAAGTACAACTTTATTGTTGTTAATTACTCTCGAGTATATACTTGAATAAAAACTTAAAAACAAAATATCAAACAATACATAAAGATGTCAAGCACATGGCAAAAAGCATAGACACAAAAGAAATTACTCAACACAAACAAACAGATAGATGTTGCAAGAATTCAGGAAAAACAAACTCTATCACGAGGTCCTATTTTTAAGGGAATTCTTGGGCGTGATTCTCCCTACCCGGCGGGGTGGGCCGTACTGGCGCTGAGGAGTGGCGTGAACCACTCCGGCGTCGGGCCACCCGGAAAGTGCAGAATCCTCCGCACCTTCAGGGGCTAGGCCAGCGTGTGCTGGCGTCATCCCAGCACAGGCACAGGGGGGTTCTTCTCCGCGCCAGCCATGGCGGACTGTTACACAGCCCACGCGGAGGGAAAGAGTGCCCCCCCAGCACAGGCCCGCCCGCGGATCGATGGGCCCCGATCGCGGGCCAGGCCACCGTGGTGGGCCCCTCAGAGGACTCCGCAGGCCGCCCGCAGAGCCAGGTCCCGCTACTACGTACCTGGGGCGGGATTCTGCGGCACCCGCCGGGTCAGAGAATCGCTGGGGGCCGGCGTGAATCCCATCCCGACGCCTGCTGCCGATTTCTCCGGCACCAGGGTTTTGGTGGGGGCAGGAATTGCGCCGTGCCAGTCGGCGGCCGCTAGCAGCGGCCCCTCCGGCAATTCTCAAGCCTGCGATCGGCCGAGTGGCCGCCGGTATAACCGCCGTAAATCAAACCAGTTCCAAACTGGCAGGACCTGGCGCTATGGGTGGCCTGCAGAGTCCTCGAGGGGTGGGGGGGGGGGGGGGCACGCAAGGATCTGGCCCCTGTTGTTGAAAATCCACCACTATTCTTAGAATTCCCCCGTACCAAAAAGGGCCGACATTCTAAATGGTGAACAGGGATTCTCACTTCCTGACTCTTATGCAGACTTAGGTGGGTGCTATTCAGGTCGAACTATATTTTCAAGTTATCCCCTGGTATAACCCATATCTTCAAAGAAGAATTTTACCTACTTACCATTTAGTAGCATTGATGTCCTGGGTCCTGCGTTGCTACGTAAGTAGAGTAGGCTTAGGAATAACCACTATTTCAGGTTAAAACTTTTAAGTTATTTTGTTATTATATTTTTTCTTTTAAAAGATGCAATCACTGTCTTTACAGAAAAGTAAAAAGATCTTGCTTCTGGATCCTTCTGTTTGGCTGAAGGGACCTTCAGGCCCAACTTGACAATCAATCTTCTTTTTAAAATCTGGTTTTCTTTAGATGTACTCGCTGGTTAGCTCGGTTGCTATGCTCTATCTTTCCAATTGTACCGAGCTATGAGAGCTGGCTCTGCTGGTTGTCCCTGAGCTGACTCTGCCTCCTCTTTAAATTCTGGTCTTCCTTTTCTATTAGCTGTTTTAGCTTGGCTGCTTTGCTCTGTCCCTTTCCCATGACCGTGCTGACTTAAAGCCGACTCTGCTTGCCTCTCTTGTTCCTTCTCTGCTTCTTTGCCTCTCTGCCCCTTTCTCAGGGTTTATATATTTTTCTTACAGTTATTAAGTTTTTATGACTTTATTGTAAAGTAACTTTTATTCCATTGGATTGTAAAAGGTACCTTTAATCTACATTTTTCTAACACGACTAAGTATTCATTTTGGGCATGACCACAGCCCATTGTGTCCTACATTGTGTCCTTTGTGATGTTCAAAATGCTTTGATTTCAATAAGGGTGTGAATTTTGGTTCCTGTCATTTCTATAGTTTTATTATCGAATTGTGTCCCCAGCTCATAATTTTGACTTTGGTTTGGGTCTAATTTGTGTTCTTGTAGAGAGGTTGTCTCCAGTTTTCTTTAATTTACCTGCTGCCTGATGTCAGCAAAATGTCACACCTAGAATTGTCACCTAATTCAACTTAACCTGATCCATTCATTTCCAGCTGCTTACTTAACTTCAATGGAGGTGTGAAATATTGCTTTTAGCTTTATATTAAAATTCACTCGATTGTGACTTGAAAGACCTGCTGTTTTGTTTGCTGAACCTGTTTGACCAAGGCTATCTGCATTTTACAATCCTCTCCTAGCAGCTGCTGTTAACCCTTCGTGGGATTTTTCCCTACATTCTCTCATGTTTCTCAGATCAGGTATTGCCAGACTTCCATGTTTCAAATGACGCATCTTTCCATATTTTCAGTTACACCGCGGGGGGTGTCCCCATGGTGGCCTGGCCCGCGATCGGGGCCAAAGATCCGTGGCGGGCCTGTGCCGTGGGGGCACTCATTCCCTCAGTGCCAGCTGCTATCAACCTCCGCCATGGCCAGCGCGGAGAAGAACCTCCCTGCACATGCGCTGGGATGACACCAGCACATGCTGGCGCTCCCGCGCATGCGCTAACTCGCGCCGGCCGGCGGAGTCCCTTCGGCGCCGGTTGGCACTGCGGCAAGCCCTTCCGCGCCAGCTGGTGCGGCGCCAACTCTGCTGGCACCGGTCGAGCCACTGAAGGTGTGAAGGATTCCGCTCCTTCCGGGAGGCCCGATGCCGGAGTGGTTCACGCCACTCCTCGGCGCCGGTACAGCCTGCCCTGCTGGGTAGGGGAGAATCCTAGCCCTGGAGTATTTTACGCCAGTGGGACCCGCCAAAAATGGGCGGCCACGTGGCCCATCGCTGGCCGGAGAATAGCCGGGGGGCCGGCTGCCGATGGTCCCTGACCGGTTCGGCGCGATTCCCGCCTCCGCCGAAAAACCGGCGCCGGAGAATCGGGCAGCTGACGGCATGGTGGCGGGGCGGGTTTCATGCCACCCCCCGGCGATTCTCCAGCCCGGCCGGGGTGGGGTTGGTGAATCCCGCCCCTTATCTCTGGTTTAGCCCCTCATTTACTTTAATTGGCTTCTAATTCTCAGCTGAGACATCCTAGTTTGTTCAAATGAATGTCAGTTACTTAGAGGATGATTTGGTTAATCAAACATTGGACATTACTTAAGCTTGACTGATGCCTATCAAAATTAGCATTTGTATGCGCAAGTTAGGAAAGTACTGGATATGTTTTCTCACAATAGGTTCTTAGTGCTGAATACACTGGAATACAAAGTTTTATTCATTATATGAGAAAATGACTGAGTTCCCACAATGTGGAGATGCTGGCATTGGACTGGGGTGAGCACAGTAGGAGGTCTTACAACACCATGTTAAAGTTCAACAGGTTTGTTTCAAATCACTAGTGATTCAAAACAAACCTGTTGGACTTTGACCTGGTGTTGTAATACTTTTTACTGAGTTCCCACAGTCAAGAAACCTTTTTCAAAATAAATTTGGAGTACCCAAATCATTTTATCCAATTGATTGACAATTTAGCATGGCCAATCCACCTACCCTGCACATCTTTTGGTTGTGGGGGTGCAACCCACGCAAACATGGGGAGAATGTGCAAACTCCACATGGACAGTGACCCAGAGCCGGGATCGAACCTGGACCTCGGCGCCGTGAGGCAGCAGTGCTAACCACTGCGCCATTGTGTTGCCCTAAGACACTTTTAATATTTTTGCCTCTGAGCTACATGCATTTAACTGGCACCTTTTGAATAAAACTTGAAATACAACTAGTCTATCACTCCCCTTAAACCTGTAGAGTTTTAATCATGGAATGGAGCAATTTGACAATCCACAGATATATAAAAATAGATTTTCAACATCAGAGAGAGATTATTCCGCACTAATTGTTACTTAGTAAACTATTAAAAACTCAGTTGCACTTCATGCACCAAGCCTTAACTTTTCACAGGATATTTACAGTGAGAGCAGAGCATAAAAAGTGAAAGAACCAATGTCAATTCAGTGACTTTTAATTAATCATCATTGACCAGGACTTTGATTTGCGGAGCCTGTTGAGGAATGTGAATCGCTGACAGAAACTTCTGGATTTCCACGTTTAACTGTCCACATGTTGTCATGAGAAGCTGCTGTTAGTTTCACAGAGTAATGATGGCAAAACGGCAACAGTTTTACCATCGTTGCAACTGCAACACCCATGTCAATATTGTGTGCTGCGTGCTGCACATCTGTGCTGAGTAGAGGAGCCCCCATACAACAGGCCAAAGAGGTGGGCAGGGCAGATCTTTCAAGGTGCACTTAAAATAATTTGCAAACTTGGAATGTGAACTGGGCAGCAGAAAAAGCTTTGCATTGCTGCTCGCCATAGCCCAGTGACTTCCATTGAGGACATCATGAGACTAACCCACATCAGTGCACTATCATCAAACTACTTACTCTACTGGGTTACAGGGATAAGTTAGAGGCGTGGAGGGTGCTCTTTCCAAGGGCCGGTGCAGATTCAATGGGCTGAATGGCCTTCCCCTTCACTGTAAATTCTATGACTCTATGATACTTCTGTTACTGTTGGGTGAAAATATTCACAAGTAGACCTTAACGTGAGCAAAAGAAGCAATTTATTGTTGCAGAGCTCTGGGAAAAAGCCCGAGACCCCTCCGTCTTGTTGGCACTCTTTCTCACTGAGCTGTAGCTTAAACTGGGTTAATATACTCTTTCAAAAGCAGGATTGGTTTGCATCCTCATTTACATATAACCAATCAATTTTCTTAGTATCGCAGTTCATTCCATATATAGTTATCAATTGTTTACACAGTATGTTACATTCGCCCAATCAATATGTTGTGCGTGTGATTACATAATATCATAAGGTTATGAGTCACCAGTCATTAGGCCATGAGTTGCCAGTCCTGGATTTGAACCTGGGACCTCTCGCAGCTCTCTTGACAGCTCAGAATAACAGCTCCTGCAGTCTGTGGAGTATTGGTCATCACTGGCCCAGTGTCTTTGGAGGATACATCTGTTAGAATCACTCTTAGTCCAAAGTTCACTGTCTGAGCATTCGTGGCAACCGAAGCAGAAAGTTTACACCAACAGTTACCAACTACATTTTCAGTAGAATAGTTGCCCTCATTAACCTTTCCCAGTTGTTTTAATACCTTGGTTTTCCGCCTGCTTCCTTGCCCAAAAATACTCATCGCGACACCCTGTGCATTAAGTATTTCAATAAGCAGTTTCTAATGCACCACGCTGACAGACTTTGACTGGCAAATATAAGCAGCTAGACTCCAGCTGAAAACATTTGCACTAACTTACTGCGGATGTAAAAATGCTCACATTTGTTCTCGAGTTCTCCAAGTATTAAATAGAAAGACAGAATTTCAGAGCAGGAGACCATTCAGGCCATCGAGCCTTCTTCAAAATTCAATGTGATCATGGCCGATCCTCTATCTCAACATCATACCATACTCTCACTCTCTCCCCATACCCCTTGGTTCATTTTGTGTCTAGAAATCTATCTCTTTCCTTCTTCAATATATTCAGTGGCTTGGCCTCCACATCCTAATGCGGTAGAGAATACCGCAGGATCACCACCCCCTGAGTGAAGAAATCTCTCCTCATCTCAGTCCTACATGGCTTACCGTGTATCCTCAGACTGATCTCTTGTTCTAGACGCCCCCAGCCAAAGGAAACTACATCCCTGCAACCAGTCTGTCCAGCCCTGTCAGAATTTTATATGTTTCAATTAGACCTTCTCTAATTCTTCTAAATTCCAGTGAATATAGGCCTCGTCGACCCAATGATGACAATCCTTCCATCCCAGCAATCAGTGTGGTGAACCTACTAGGTACCCATTCTTTATAAGTGCTATATATACCAGCTTCTATGATCTTGAACCTATGTGACTGGCTTTATGCCGGTCCTTTCACACAGTTGAACCTGTAGCTGCTATTGCACATTTTGAATGAGATCTGAGATTTCAGGGAGTTTTAGCCACAAAATATTCAACATTCCCTGAAGTGATGGGAAATGTTTGTGAACCCAGCATCAGGGGAAGAAAGGAGATAAACAGAACTGTTAACGCAACTGGGAAAAGTTCATGAGGGCATCTGAAATGGGAATAAGTTGGTAATATATAGCTGATGTGGATAGATGTAAGAATGTTTTGTAAGTGAATGGATGACATTGAGCTGCCTGAAATGTTGGTTGTCGAACATTGCCAGTACAGCACCCCTTGAACAGTTAATGGGTGAGTTTTACTGTCAGTGCGGATGTGTGTTCATTTGTGATCTGAAGCTAAACTGCCCTCAGGTCCTTAAGCTTCAACACCTGATAGATAGTGTGGAGTTTGTGTGTTCTCCCTGCGTTGATGTAAGTTTCCTTCGGTTGCTCCGGTTTCTTCCCACAGTCCAAAGATGTGGCGGTTAGGTGGATTGGCCATACTAAAATTTCCACTTAGTGTCCAAAGACGTGCAGGTCAGGTGGGGTTACGGTGATAGGGCGGGGGAATGGATGTAGGTAGAGTGCTCTTTTGGAGGGTCAGCGCAGACTCGCTTGGCCGAATGGCCTCCTTATGCACTGTTGGGATTCCATGATTATACTGCCTCTTTCACTGGAGTGCAGAGCTACAGAAACCCTCAACAGGGTAATGTTGGGCCGTATTATCACCACAATAAAGCGGGCAACTAGCATGTTAAAGAGAGCACTGAACTAGCATGTTAAAGAGAGCACTGAACTAGCATGTTAAAGAGAGCACTGAGGACATCCAGTGGCGACCATGAGCTGAGCGGTCGCACGAAAGGTGACTCTTGTCTAAGGACATCAACTAAGGCCTTTTAACCCCACAAACGCACCAAGAGTACTCATAACCCCCCCAGTCTACCCCTATGGACCGCACTGCCAAGCAGGATGGGAAAGAACCAGCTGCCCCACTGAAAAGCTAGTAAAGACGAGGGGTGGGAAACCTCAGCCACAGAGCCGGGAACTGCATGTGGAGCACAGAATCAGTGAGGGTCGACCCCACAGAGCTCCCAAAGACCAAGGCACTGATGGACAAATTGACAAGTTTCATTACCTCCGAGCTCCAGAATTTTAGGGAGGAGATAAAAATAGAGCTCAGAAAGCATTCGAGACAGCAGTGGGAGCCCTCATGTGGAAGGCGATGGACAATATGGAGCAAAGGCTAGAGGCCCAGGAAACGACCAAAAGGGACCCTGAAAAAAGCCGCCACGGACCAAGGGGACTGGATCGCGGCACTCGAGGCCAAGGTAGCGAATCTGGTCAGAACCCAGAAGGGGTTGAAGGATAGAGTCGATGACCAGGAGAACTGATCGCGACAGCAAACATGAGTATCATGGGCTGTCGGAGGGAACGGAGGGGAGAAGCCCCACAGAAACCCCACAGAAACCCCACAGGAACCCCACAGAAACACCACAGAAACCCCACAGAAACCTCCCAGAAACACCACAGAAACCCCACAGAAATCCCACAGAAATCCCACAGAAACCCCACAGTGTTGCTTAGGAAGCTGGTCAATGAGGAGGGCTTCACCAAGACCCCATCAGTAGCTTTGGCAGCAGCCCAGGGCTGGGGAGCAATCCTGGGCAATAATCGTGAGGCTGCACAGATACCAGGACAAAGAGTGCATCCTGAGGTGGGCAAAGAGCCTGAGAGGCTGCAAGTGGAAAGGACATTCCATCCGCTTGTACCAGGACATTGATGCTGACCTGGCCAAGCGGCAGGCCAAATTCAACGGTGCCAAGTCTGCGCTGTACAAAAGTGAGGTCCGATTTGGCATGCTTTAACCTGCAAAACTATGGGTCACATATCAGGGTAAGTACTTTGAAGTCCTGGAGGAGGCTAACAGGCTTGTCCAGAAAAATGGTCTGTGCAATCAACGATAGAGGCAATGCCCAGAACGCGGTCTGCAAGAATTCGAGAGGGGCAGGGGTGAACACAGGCAGGGGCACGGGAGGGAGGTGGGCAGAGTGGAGAGAGGTAGATAGGGATTAAATAGGGGAATCTGACTGTTAGGGGAGCTGCTACGTGAGCGAGCAGGCTGGTGTACGGAAGTACACGGAAGGAGGAAGCTGCAGCTCGCCTTCAGGGAGGGATGGAGTGAACTGGCAGAGAGGAAGGGAAAAATAGATTTCAGGGAAAACAAAGGGTAAAATGGGAGGTTGAGGGAGGCAGAAATGGGGAGAAACCCAAGAGGGAGCGGGATTAGGAGGGAGGAACACACTGGTAGCGGGATAGAGGGGAGAAACAGTGGAGGGGTACAGGAGTGGGGGAGAGTAAACTGCTGGTTGCAGCAGACAACACGTGGAGATGACGAAAATGAGGAAGTAGTTGGTGGCCATCTTGAATGGACCGTGAGCGAGGGCAGGCCTGGACAAACATCGCCAGGGCCACAGGGTGAGTATGGCTGACCCCACAGGAGGGAAAGGGGTAGCCCCACACCTGGATAGTGATGTACAATGCGACGGGCCTCAATGGGCCAGTGAAAAGATCTAGAATCCTCGGCCATCTTAAGAGTCTGAGGATGGGCGCAGCCTTCCTACAGGAGACACAATTAAGAGAGAGAGACTGACTGTGAGTAAGGAAGGGCTGGGTGGGACAAATGTATCATGCATGTTTCGATACCAGGACAAAGGAGGTGGCCATACTAAACAACAGGACAGTTTCATTCATGATGATGAGCACAATGACGGACTCAGGGGGAGGCAGCACGATACATTATGGTCAGCAGGACCCTGGAAGGTAGTCTTGGTAAACATATATACCCCAAAATGGGACGACGCATAATTCATCAAAACCTGATGGCTGAAATCTCGGAACTAGGCACCCACAGACTGATCATGGGGGATTGACTTCAACTATGTACAGGATCTGACAATGAATAGATCCAATCTCAGGGCAGGTAACGTGTCAGGTATGGCATGAGAATTAAACGTATTTATAGGGCATATGGGGGAAGGTAAATCCGTGGAGGTTCAATCACCTGAGAGAAAAATAATTCTCCTCCTTCTCCCACGTGCACAAGGCCTACTCACGTATAGACTTTGTTGTCGTAGGGAAAAGGGTGCTTCCAGGGGTAACCTCCGATCACGTGCCACATTACATGGACGTGAGGTTGGAAAAGGGCTGGGCCCAACGCCCCCCCCATGGAGGCTGGATATAGCTCTCCTTGCCGATAAGGAATTCTGTACCAAGATATCCCAAGCCATCGACAGTTATTTAACCTGAAACCAGAACATGGAGGTCTTACCCTTCTCATTCTGGGAGGCAGTGAAAGCTGTGATCAGGGGGGAAATCATAGCTTATCGGTCTCTTAGGCACAGGAAAGAAAGGGCAACCAAGCAGCAGCTGATCGACTCCATACTGGAGGTGGATCGATGGTATTCCACGGAACTACTGGCGGAGAGGAAAAAGCTGCAGATGGAATTTGATCTCATCTCCACGAGGAAGGCAGTCCACCAGCTCCGCCAAGCACGTGGGGGGCTTTTTAAAAACATGGAGACAAGGCCAGCCGCAGATTGGCTCGCCGGTTGAGAAAACAGGCAGCTGCAAAAGAGGTAGCGCCAGCTGGGGACAGAAATGGTAGGATGGTAGCAAACCCAAACGAGGTTAACGAGGACTTTGCAAACTTTTACCAAGGTCAGTACACCTCTGAACCTCTGGAGGGGGGCACGGTGATGGAACAGTTCCACGACAGACTTAATATACCGGTGGTGGGGGAGGTCAGGAAACATGGGCTGTGGAAGCATCATTAGGGCTGGGGGAAATCGTGGAATGTATTAATTCCATACAGTCAGGGAAAGCGCCGGGACCAGGTGTGTTCCTGTCAGACTTTTGCAAAACATTAGCAGCAGCACTGGCTCCGCACTTGAGGGAGGTGTTGAATGACTCACAGTCAAAGGAGTCTCTGCCGCCCATGCTGGCCCAGGCCTCATTCTCATTGATCTCCAAACAGGACAGATTATACAGACCCACCTCTTTCTCAAATACTGACGCAGAGGTCCTAACGAAAGCACTGGCAAGGTGCCTGGAGAGCTTCCAGCCAGAAGTGGTCATGGAAGATCAGATCGGTTTCTCAAGGGCAGTCAATTAACACCAAACATCAGGCGCCTGCAGAATGTAATAATGACCCATCCAGGGAGAAGAGACCAGATCTGCCTGAACGCTGAGAAAGCCTTTGGTCGAACAGAATGGTGGTACCTCATGGAGGTTCTTGAACTGTTTGGATTTGGATCGGGGTTCACCGCGTGGATGAAGCTCTTGTACAGTGCTCCTACGGCAAGCATGTGGATGAATGCCACCAGCTCCAAATACTTTTGACTGCACAGGGGTGCCCAGTATCTCCGCTCTTGTTCACACTGGCAATCGAATCGCTGGCTATCACCCTCAGATCGGCGGAGTGGTGGGAGAGCATTCGGAGAATGGGTAGGGAGCATAGAGTCTCGCTCTATGTGGCTGACCTGCTCCTAGATACGTAGAAGATAGGAGCAGGAGGAGGCCTTTTGTCCCTTCAAGCCTGCTCTACGTGTTGAATCCTCCAGCCAGTATGGGAAAGATAACAGGACTCCTTAGTGAGTTTGGTGACTTCTCAGGTTACAATTTCAACCTAGGAAAGAGTGAAGTCTTTCCAGTAAACATGCGAGAGGGAGGAGCGGAGCTGGAAGAACTGCCGTTTAAAGTGACCCAACCCAAATTTGGGTATCTAGGGATACAAGTGGCCCACATCTGGAAGAGGCTCCATAATTGGACCCTCCCCAGCCTGGTGGAGAGTGGTTGAGGTGGAGATGGGAATCACTCCCTCTTTCACGAGCAGGAAGGGTACAGTCAAAATGAAAATGCTACCTCGGTCCCTCTTGGTATTCAGATCAGTCCTGATCTTGATCCCTAAATCCTTTTTCACCATGGTCAATAAATTAACCATGGCCTTAGGGTCAGCACGATGGTTAGTATTGCTGCCTTACAGTGCTGAGGACCTGGGTTCGATCCCGGCCCCGGGTCACTGTCTGTGTGGAATTTGCACATTCTCCCTGTCTCACTCCCACAACCCAAAAAGATGTACAGTGTAGGTGGGGGATGAGAAAATGTCAGCCATGATTGAATGGCGGAGCAGACTCTATGGTCCGAGTGGCCTAATTCTGCTCCTATGTCTTATGGTCTTATGCAAGGTGAATTGGCCACGCTAAATTGCCCCTTAATTAGAAAAAGAATTGTTGAAAATCATTATTGAAAATCAATCTAAATTTATTTTTTAAAAATTTAATCATGGCCTTCATCTTGGGGGAAGAATCCCTACGATATGCAAGACCATCTTCCAGCGAGGGCGACACATGGGAGGCCTGGCCCTACTGAAACTCCTATTCTAGTACTGGGCGGCAAGCACGGAGAAGGAACAAGCTCAGACACCTGCAGCTGTACGACGTTCTCCACAAAGAGACAAAAACATTCTCCCAGAAACACATTTCTGGACACAATAGGACGGCTGGAAAATGTGGCGACATCTGCGGACGACTCGTAGAAAAGGTCAGGACCCCACTGGATGAGACCAGATGGAAATGGGGGGAGGAGCTGGGCACGGAGATAGGGGGAGGGCTCTGGATCAAAGTGCTGCACAGAATCAACTGCATCTTCTTTTGCACCTCAAGGTGGTGCACAGAGTGCTCCTTACTAAGATTCGCCTGAGAAGGTGGAGGATAAGTGTGTCGGGGGGGCCCTTCCAACCACACCCACATGTCCTGGTCCTGCTGCAGACTCAGAGTTCTGAATGGCCCTGTTTGAGGCCATGTCCAGGGTGGTGGGGGTCGAGATGGAGCCGTGTCCATCTGTGGTGGTCTTTGTGTTGTCAGAGCATCCAGAGCTTTGGATGGGGGACGGAGCGGACACCCTGGCCTTCCCCTCACTGATCGCCAGGCGGAGACTTCTGTTGGGCTGGAAGTCGGCAGCCCCACCCAGTGCCTCAGAGTGGTTCTCAGACCTGGCCGAGTTCCTGCAGCTAGAAAAGATAACGGCCGGGATTCTCCAATACTGCAGCCGAGTTCTGACGCCAGCGTGAAAAGTGGTGCGAGCCACTCCGGCGTCAATGCGCCTCAACTGGCAGCTATCCACCCCTTCCTTGGGGGCTAGTAAGGTGCCGGAGTGGTGTCCGCGGCTCCGGTGCCCGAAAGCAGCGCACCACGGCCGGCACAAGTTCATGCAGGCATGCCACGGCCGGCGCAAGTTCGCGCATGCGTGCCACAGCCGTCTCCACGCTGGCCCCCAGGCAATATGGCGGAGCCCTACAGGGACCCGACGTGGAGGAACATAGGCCCTCATGGATCTAGCCTGCCGGCTGATCGGTAGGCCTCGATTGCAGGCCAGGCCACCATGAACAGATCTGAAAAGAGGTTTGTGAACTTTTTCCATTCATCGAGGAATCTCTCCTCGGACCACCTTATCCAGAATTTTGGCCAGGATTCTCCAACCCCGCGCCAGTTCAGAGAATCGTCATGGGGGGCGTGAAAATCGCGCCACGAGGCCCCAATCCTGGCTTGCTGATTCTCCGGTGCAGATTTTCGGGTGCCCACAGGATTGCCACCGCGCCGGTCAGGGGTCGTTGAAAGCGGCCCCCCGGCAATTCTCCGGGCCGAGTGCCCGCCGAGTTCAGCCAAGTGAGTTACGTATGGTCCCACCCAGTGAGACCTCGGAGTTCTGTCTTTGGCGGCCGTCCTGGTGGGGGGGCGAGGGGATCCGTCCTCAGCGGGGGCCTTCACGGTGACCTGGCCCACGATCGGGGCCAACCGATCGGCGGGAAGGCTAAATCCGTGGGGGCCTATGTTCCTCCACGCCGGGCCCCTGTGGGGCTCCGCCAACCGCCAATTCTCCGCGGGCGACCGGCCGAATTTCCGCCGAGTCCCACCACCATGGTTCCAACCTGGTACCACCTGGCAGGAGATTGGACCCGCGGCCGCGGTGGACATCCTGGTGGGGGGTGCGGGGAGATCTGACTCCGGGGGGTCTCCACGGGCCCATGATCGGGGGCTTCCAATAGGCAGGCGGTCGCGATCTGGAGGGGGCCTACCTCCTTCCACGTGGCCCACTGTAAGGTCCCCGACATGTTGCTCTGTGTCGGCGCGGAGACGACAACCACACGCATGTGCTGGTGCGGAGATGGCCGTTGTGTGCATGCGCGGACCCGCGGCAGCCGTGCAGGGCCGCCTTTCGGCGCCGGAGCAGTGCGAAGTACTCCGGCGCCGTGCAAGCCCCCTGAACACCGGTGAATTGCTAGGCCAGGAGGCCCGTTGACGCCGGCGTACACCACTCCGGTGTTTACGCCGGCATCAACACTTGGCCAGGAGTTTGGACAATCCCATCCTCTGTGTTTCAGTACAGTTCAGTCTGTTACTTTTTCAGTACCGTTCAGTCGGTCTGTTCTTCAGTACATCTCAATCTGTCTCTGATTCGGTACAGTTCATCTGTCTGTTTCAGTACATTCCAATCTGTCTGTGTCTCAGTGCTGTTCAGTCTGTGTGTATCTCTGTGCAATTCAGTCTGTCTGTGTCTGTCTACAATTCAATCTGTCCGATCTCAGTACTGTTCAGTCTCTCTCTATGTTTCAGTACTGTTCAGTCTGCCTGTGTTTCAGTACTGTTCAGTCTGTCTGTGCTTCAGTACTGTTCAGTCTGTCTGATCTCAGTGCAGTTCACTCTGCCGATCTTTCAGTACAGTTCAGTCTGTCCGGCCTCAATACAGTTCAGTCTGTCTGTGTTTCAGCACAGTTCAATTTGTCTGTTATACCGTCAATTCACTGTGAGACCGTAAGAACGAGTGAACATTAGGCTTTAATATCCATGAACTCGCCTGCCAGAGTCGGCTGTACAAATGAGTGCCACCCACAAGTGGCCGGACTATATATGGCCCCGGTGAGGGTGGAGCCAGAGGCGGAGCCCATCGGGGTTCCAGTACAGTACCTGAAAGTAGCCTGTATCATCACTTCCAGGTCGTGGGTCACATCATTATACAGACAGTACAGACAGCTCATGCATTATGTGAAGTACATTCACCACACTGTCTGTGTCTTAATACAGTTCAGTCTGTCTGTGTCCCAGTACAGTTCACTCTGTCTGTGTTTCAGTACAGTTTAGTCTGTCTGTGTTTCAGAGCAGTTCAATCTGTCTGTGTCTCAGTACAGTTTAGTCTGTCTGTGTTTCAGAGCAGTTCAATCTGTCTGTGTCTCAGTACAGTTCAGTCTGACTCTTTCAGTGCCTTCAGTCTGTCTGTGTTGTAGTACAATTCAGTCTGCCTGTATTTAGTACATCTCAGTCTGTCTGTGCTTCAGTACCATTCATCTGTCTGTGTCTCATTGCAGTTCAGTCTGTTTGTGTCTGTGTACAGTTCAATCTGTCCGATCTCAGTAGAGTTTAGTCTGTTTGGTCTTGGTACAGTCCAGTCTGCCTGTGCTTCAATACAGCTCAGTCTGTCTGTGTTTCACTACAGTTCAGTCTGTCTGTGTTTCAGCACAGTTCAATCTGTCTGTGTCTCAGTACAGTTCAGTCTGTTTGTGTTGTAGTACAATTCGGTCTGTCTATTGTAGTATAATTCAGTCTGTCTGTGATTCAGTACAGTTCAATCTGTCTATTTCTCAGTACAGTTCAGTCTACCTGTATCTCAGTACAGTTCATTCCATCTGTGTCTCAGTCCAGTTCAATCTGTCTGTGTCTCAGTACAGCTCAGTCTGGCTGTATTTCAGTACAGTGTGTGTCTCAGTACAGCTCAGTCTGGCTGTATTTCAGTACAGTGTGTGTCTCAGTACAGCTCAGTCTGGCTGTATTTCAGTACAGTGTGTGTCTCAGTACAGCTCAGTCTGGCTGTATTTCAGTACAGTGTGTGTCTCAGTACAGCTCAGTCTGGCTGTATTTCAGTACAGTGTGTGTCTCAGTACAGTCCAGTTGTCCAGTTTCAGTGTATCAGTACAAAGCAGTCTCCCAAGTATCACATTTTTGCTGGAGATGAGTGTTTTTCAGTGCTTTCAATGCACTGCCATGGCCTGTGCAATTACTTTATTCTCTGAGTGAAGCTGCTCAATCTCATGTACATACATCAAACAACCATAACTGACCAATGCACCCAATGTAAGAATGTGATGGCAGAGATATTTTGGACCTTTTATTGCTTGTTAACAAAACGTAATCATGAATATGAAACCAGGAATGTTTTGGAAGCAATATTCCACAGTGATTTACTTTATCTTTTCATGGGTTGTCAGTGTCTCTGCTGAGATCAGAATTTATTTCCATATCTAATTACTCTTGAGAAGGTGGTGGTGAGCTGCCTTCTTGAACCATGCTGTTAGGGATGGAGTTCCAGGGTTTTGACCCAACGACAGTGAAGGAACAGTGATATACTTCCAAGTCAGGCTGGTGAGTGACTTGGCTGGGAACCTGCAGTTGGAGCTGTTCCTATGCACCTTGCCTTTGGCCATGTAGGTGGTAGAGATGGTGAGTTTGGAAGGTACTTGTCGAAGGAGTGGCCAGGTGTTTATTGTTGTCTGCTGCTGGACTATTCACTGAGTCTAGTTTCACTGTGCACCTGCACCACAGGTTGGATAAACTATATTCTTACTGTAAGATCTTGATTTCGGGAGCCACAGATTCCTAAGACAGGCAATTAAGTAATTTGTAACAGGCATTGTAACAGGCATTTGTAAGTCATTTTAAGGTGGGTTCCAAAGTTTATTAAGAAGCAACAGATTAGACCCAATGCATTAGCTGAATAGACAAGAAAAGTACACAACCTGTGACAGCTGAGAGAAGGTCACTGATCCTAGAGAATGAACGGACGGTTGGCACACAGTGTGTTAACTTAGTAGATTGTGATGGCATTCTACACTCTCGCCAAAATGTTTGGAAAATCCTCCTCCAGTCTTCCTTCATCTTCCTGGCCCATCTTCAATTTGAAGAAAGCTGTGTGCTGAGGATTGGCCGCTGTCTCCAAGCACTCGTTAATGTACTTCACTTGTCGGGGCTGATAGTTTACCCCATGTCAATCAGCTGGTCAAACCTTTCTGACCAATTCTTTAGCCCGAGGTGCTTCTTTAGTTCCCCTCAAGCTGAGGGGTGTTTGGTGGCCTTTACCAGACTCTATACTACAGGGAAGGCAGCAGCTTGGTGGTATTGTAACTGGAATATTAATCCAGTGATACAGGGTAATGCTCTGGGGACATGGGTTTGAATCCTACCACAGCAGATAGTGCAATTTGAATTCAATAAAAATCTGGAATTCAAAGTCTAATGATGATTATGAAACCATTGTTGATTGTTGTAAAAACCCATCTGGTTCACTAATGTCCTTCAGGGAAGGAAATCTGCCATCCTTACCTGGTCTGGCCTACATGTGACTCCAGACCCACAGCAATGTGGTTGACTCTTAAATGCCCTCAGGGATGGGCAACAAATGCTGGCCCTGCCAGCAAGGCCCACATCCCATGAACGAATAACAAATAGGCTACTTGAGGCATCAGGAGACTGCCTCCTATCTATCAGTTCTGGAATACATGTATCTTTGTTTTGCCTCTGTCCCTGGCTGCTAAAAATGTTGATTCTGAGAAGAGACAGAAGGCTTTTCAATACAATGCCTGCTAATTCTACAATATTCTTAAATCACATTTTTTCATATTAGTGTGCAAGAGAACTATTATTTTAAGGAGCAGCAGCTTCTATTAAGGTGCCTGTATTCCCAGTATCTTGGCTTACAACCATGCATCCTTCTTGCGTTAAAACCTTTCATGTTCCTATGCATCATTAGTGTGGGTGTGTCTAGACCGAACACTTTATCTGAAGTATCTGTGTGCATGGGGAGCTTTGGCTGCTGTTGCTTCTCAATGTGACCAAGATTCCTTTCTCCCTCACTCCGTCCAGGATGCCCAAACAAGTGGAAGTGCGGATGGATGAGTGTGACCTGGTCCCTGAAAAACTCAGCAATAAACTCCCATGGTGGAAACGGCTGGGAAAGAGTCTGAGGAAGAACCTGCTGCTGACCCTCACAGTGCTTGGTGAGTATGATTCTGACCACCCTCCCACCAACCAGCAAGAGATTGGGGAGTAGGACTGAGTGTGCAGTACGAGGAGTGTCTTTAAAGAGTAACAGTCAAACTTTCTCACTCACACATTGCATATTGGGCGGCACGGTGGCACAGTGGTTAGCACTGCTGCCTCACAGCACCAGAGATCCAGGTTCAATTCCAACCTTGGGTGACTGTCTGTATGAAGTTTGCACGTTTTCCCTGTGTCTGCATGGGCTTCCTCCGGGTCCTCCGATTTCCTCCCACAGTTGAAAGATGTGCAGGTTAGGTGATTTGGCCATGCTAAATTGCCGCTCAGTGTCCAAAGATGTGCAGGTTAGGTGGGGTTATGGAGTTCCGGGAATATGGCGGGGAAATGGGCCTAGGTGGAGTGCTCTGTCAGAGGGTCAGTGCAGACTCGATGGGCTGAAGGGTCTCCTTCTGCACTGTGGGGATTCTATGGAATGTTGCAATTAATTAAATAATAATGTGATGTTTAACATGCATAATCTCAACAGGGCGGGACGGTAGCACAGTGGGTAGCACTGTGGCTCCACAGTACGGTCCCGGGTTCAATTCCCGGCTTGGGTCAATGTTTGTGTGGAGTTTGCACGTTCTCCCCGTGTCTGTGTGGGTTTCCTCCGGGTGCTTCGGTTTCCTCCCACAAGTCACGAAAGACGTGCTTCTAAGGTGAATTGGGCAGTCCTAATTCTCCCTCTGTGTACCCGAACAGGCGCCAGAATGTGGCGACTAGGGGCTTTTCACAGTAACTTAATTGCAGTGTTAATGTAAGACTACTTGTGAGAATAAAGATAATTAATTTCTAATTAATTACTTTAATTAATTAATTAATTTCTGACAGGGTAAAACCAGATCAGTAAAATATGTGGATGATTCCAACTGATGAAAATCAACCATAACTCTTATGGAAACTATTTGTCCTCTCGGTTTTATTGCCATACAAAATTCACCATCAGTTACTGTTAGTTCATAAATAACTGTTAGTATTAAAATGACCTGTTATCTTTGCTCTATAAAGCACCAAGGGCTCCAGCCCGGCCCTGGGCTGAGAGAATCCCTGCCACCGCCGCAGTCCCGATGCTGGCACGCGATTCTCCGCTCTGCGCCGGTGTGTTTGGCGCGGCACCGGTAGAGGGCCGCTCTACACGGCCAACCCGCAGATACTCGGGCCGGGATGGGCCGAGCAGCCGTCGTGGAAACGCTGAGTCCCACCGACGCCGTTCTAACCTGCTCCCAGCCGGCAGGACCTCAGCGTGGAAGGGTCGGGTGGTGGCTTGTGGTTGGGGAGGGTGGTGCCAACCCCGGGAGGGACCTCCGAAGCGGCCTGGCCCGTGATCGGGGCTCACCGATCGGCGGGCCGGCCTCTCTGGCTGGGGGCTTCCTTTCCTATGCTTGGGCCCCTGTAGTCCTGCGCCATGTTGCGTCGGGGCCGGCGCATTGAAGGAGGCCACTGTGCATGCGCAGATCCCGCGGCGCCCAGTTCGCGCCGGGATCAGCAATTGGAGCGTGCGAACCGCTCCAGCGCCGTGCTTGCACCCTATCGGGGCCAGAATTAGTCCTGGCAGTGGCCCGTTCATGCCGTCGTAAAGCGCGACGTCGTTTACGACGGCGTGAACACTCTGCCGCAGGATGGGAGAATCCTGCCCCAAGTATTTTGTCCCAATAAATAGGACCCTTTATCATTCTTTCTCCGAGTATCTGACAGTCTCCTTCTTTCTGCATTTCCTTCATTAACCTTCTCTTAGTATTTATTGTCCCTTTTCTTTCTCAGCTTAATTAAGAAAGTGTTGATAATCCTTACATGTTTAACTGCTCCTGGATCCTTGAAACGTGATCCCAACCTGTATAAAACACTCCTCCACTCTCGGACTCTTAGGGTGAAATTCTCCGACCCTCAGCAGGGTCGGAGAATCGCCTGGGGCCGCTGAAAATCCCGCCCCCGCCGTGGCAGAGATTCTCCGCCACCCGGGAAGTGGTGGTGGCGGGAATCTCGCCACTCCGATCGGCGAGGCCCTTGCGGTGATTCTCCGGCCCGAATGCGCCGAAGTCCCGCCGCTGGGAGGCCTCTCCCGCCACCGAGGTTTGAACCACCTCTGTAACGGCAGGATCAGCGGCGCGAGCGGGCCCCGGGGTCCTGGAGGGGGGGAGCGGGGTGCGATCGAACCCCGGGGGATGCCCCCACGGTGGCCAGGCCCGCGATCGGGGCCCCCGATCAGGGTACGAGCCAGTGCCCTGGGTGCACTCTTTCTCCTTCCGCGGCCGCGGAAGCGGAAGAGAAACCCACATCGCGCATGCGCCGGTGGTGACGTCAGCGGCAGCTGGCCGCTGACGTCACTGCCGGCGCATGCGCCGACCGGCGAAAGCCTTTTGGCCAGCCCCGCTGCCGGGGGCGCCGGTTTTATGCGCCAGTCTTCTGGTGCCAACCGCTCCGGCGCGGGGCTGGCCCCCAAAGGTGGGGAGAATTCCCCACCTTTGGGGAGGCCCGACCCCTGAGTGGTTGGCGCCACTCCCCTACGCCGGGACCCTCCGTCACGCCGGGTAGGGGAGAATCTAGCCCCTGATCCCTGTCCTATGTACGACATTCATTCTTCACAAACTCTATCCTGAACCATGTTCCATATCCATAGAATCCCTACAGTGCAGAAGGAGGCTATTCAGCCCATCAAGTCTGCACTGGCCATGCAAAAGAACACCCTACCTAGGCCCACTCCCCTGCCCTATCCCTGTAACCTTACCTAAACGTTGGACACTAAGGAGAAACTTAGCATGACCAATTCACCCAACCTGCACATCTTTGGACACCAAGGGGCAATTTAACATATTTTCTTTTCAACCTAAGTAGCAGTTAAGTGACCTTGAGTGGGTCTGGATACACTGACACTATGCCTCCTATCCCTCAGAAGAATAATCCTCACATCACTCAGGGCTCTGCCTCTTGTCCGTCTCACCAATTCAATCAACTGTTTGAAACGTTAATACAGCTTTCACTAATATTCAACATAGCAATCCAAAAATAACCCGCTCTAACAGATCGCTAAGGGCTCGGCTTTTGGTTTTCATTGAGTGACTGGAGCCAGTGCCTGGGAAGCTGGAAGCCCTCGAAATGTGCGGGTGGTGCTTCTGGCTGCATTTGAGAGGACTACATGGTGCACAACATGTGTCGCATTGGCCACATCCTGGTGTCAGTTGGCCTTTCTGGCTGACTTGACGCATGTTTGTGAAAGCCGAACTGTCCAAGCGGAGGGAGCAGGGAGCAAATGATACCTTACTTCTGGACCGGCTGCCTGTGAGCATCCACTCAGACATCATGTGCTTCAGGTCATTCTAGCTTCACTACCATTAACCCCACCATCTCATTCATCTGCAATAAATGCTGGCCTAGCCAGCGGTGCTCATTCCCCATGAGTGAGGTTTTTAAAACAGGCACACTGTCCTCTTGGCCAAAATCCTGAAATAGAAGCCACCAACAAGAGCCTTGATGTAACATCTTGCTAAACAACTCCTCAAATTATGCAAGCACGAACAAACTGTTCACTCTGAAGTATTCCCTTCACACCTTGCCTTTGGCTTCCCTCATGCTTCGACATGTTGCTATCCTAGTCCTGCTGATATTCACTGAGGAACCCAGCAGATGGCCTGGCAACAGGTCCTTGTACAGCGAGGACACTGGCAGAGTGATGGTGGTGGGAACAAGAACGCCATCACCAAAGAGAGGACAACAGGACCATGCTCTGCGGCACCTCCACAACTCTCACCGCCTGCTGGTGTGCTGTTTGGTGGACTGCTGTGGGAGCCTCAATACCCCTTTGAGCTCTGGGATCTGCAGCCACGATGACAGGAATCTGAAATGCATGGAGGTAAGCACAGATCCCATGATTCCTTGTTTGAGTTTACATTGCAGCACCGAGGTGCTCACTGTCCTTTGCCTGATGCTTCACAGAAGCAGATGCATTGGCTGCATCATGGCTGGGTCTGCAACACCGTCATGGAGTGAACATCCACCTCCACGCTGGAAAGGATGGTCTCCAGGCCCAGCATGAAGCCCTGTGCTCAATTAGAGCTGGACTCCACCATGCTGCATGACAGTGACAGGAGATTGCCTGATAGGCCTGACAATACTCCAAGAGTCTTGGTGTGTGTCCTCATCAGCACTTTCCTGCATTCCCCATCAAAGTCTTCATCCTTATTCTCTGCAGCCAAACTCACCTGTGACCCTGCCCCCCACCTTCGGTAAGCTGGACACAAGCTATCCTTTCCCCCCTGGCCTGACTGCATTCCACTCATGCCGTGACTCATCATTTGACAATCCCAATTCTATCCTGGACTGTAAGGTTCAGGCAGTGCCAGTATCTGAGCTGATGGCTGCATCTGTCAGACCAAGTGAGTATCTGAAATACAAAATCAAAAGGGGAGGGTTGGGGTGAGGGAGAATGGGGAGGTGGGTGGTGTAAACCAAGAGCTTCATGATCATAGAATCTGCAGTTTGCACATTCTGCCAAGGAACAGGATGGGGCTGAGGAGGGAGCTGAGAAAGAGCTGAAGCAGCAAAACATTGTTATCTTGGACTCTTTCTGACACTGGATGCTATCGGCTCTGTCACAGCTATTCCCATGATGCACAGCACCATCTTCTCTATTGGGCTCAGGGGTTAAAGGTGTGCCTGTCACCCACCAGTTTAGCTTTGCCTATTTTTATTATGGCCAACTCCCTACACCCTGTCCCTTGTGTAAATGAAAGCATACACCAAACTTTAAGAGTTGGAGACAGTATAGAAGGACTTAGAAAGTCAAGTCAGATCACAGAATCCCTACAGTGCAGAAGGAGACCATTTGGCCCATCAAGTCTACACCGATGCTTCAAAAGCTCACCCTACGAATGTCCACTCCCATGCCCTATCCCTGTAACCCATAACCCCACCTCACCTTTGGACACTACGGGCAATTTAGAATGGCCAATCCACCTAACATGCACATCTTTGGACAGTGGGAGAAAACAGGAGCACCCGAAGGAAACCCACGCAGACGTGGGAAAATATGCAAACTCCACACAGTCGCCCAATATTGGAATTGAACCTGGGTCCCTGGCGCTGTGAGGCAGCGGTACTAACCACTGTGCACTCAGAATTGTCTGATGCTTTAGCCTTTATTACAACGTACAGCTTATCGTCCTTCTGCTTATGAATTATAATTTTTTTTCAATGGGACTCTCATCATAGTGTCCACTTAAATCATTACTTTATTAATTTTAAAAATGTCTTTTTAGACATTATCCCCTGTTGTTCAGCAGCCTACATTTGGGGTTGTGTTATGGGGAATACCTGGCTTGAAGCGGCTCCATTTTCATTCAGGTTTGCAGCATTATTTTGCTCCAATTACGCTCAGACACCTTTCTTTTCCATTAAATAGCTACAATACACTCCCATCCTCCCTACACCCATGATATTACTCACTTCGCCTTTAACATTCCATCGACCCACACCCACTCAATCTCCTCCAAGTGTAACGGGCAAGAACCCAGAAGACCAGTGTTATGTTGGCCACAAAAGGACATGGGGATCATCAATAGATTTCCCCGTGGGCTTTGTGCAGTATGAACATCCCTACTGAGCAGGCGGGAGGTCACCCAATGGGTAACAAGCAGCAGTAGTTTCAAACCCGCTGCTTCAACCCAGGCTGGTATTCTGTCGGTCCCCGGTCTTGGACTCCAGAACTGATTTATGATTTATGTCAATGAAAGAGTATTGTGTTGGAAAGCCGGCATTGGCAAGATTATTACACCCAGTTTCACTCTACCAATGGCTTGCAAAATCTTTTATTTTTAAAAATAAAATAAAATTAGAATGATGCAATGCACTGTCTGGCTGTCTTCATCACTTTCTTGCTCCCCTCAGTTTCTGGGTCAGTTTAAACTTCATCTGGCTGTGGTGTCCACTAATACTTCCTCCAACCTCCCCCTGGACTGTGACCAGACCACTGAACATCAAGCCATTATCTGCAACACCGTTAGCAACCTCATTTTCACCAGATGCCTTCTCCCCACGGCTTCTAACCTCATAGTCTCCCAATCCCGGACAGCCCGCTTTTACCTACTTCCCAAAATCCACAAAAAGGACTGTCCCGGCAGGCCCATTGTGCCAGCATGCTCCTGCCCCACCGAAATTATTTCCTCTTATCTTGACTCCATCCTCACTCCTCTGATCCATTCCCTCCCCACCTACATCTGGGATTCCTCTGATGCACTGCGTCATATTGACAGCTTCCAGTTCGCGGGCCCTAACTGCATTCTGTTCACCATGGATAGGCAATCCCTCTACACCTCCATCCCACACCAGGATGGCCTGAGAGCCCTTCACTTCATTCTCGAAAAGAGGCCCGAACAATTCACATCCACCACAACTCCTCCGCCTGGCTGAATTTGTTCTACCTCTCAACAACTTCTCCTTTAACTCATCCCATTTTTATCCAAATTAAAGGTGTAGCAATGGGTACCAGCATGGGTCCTAGCTACGCTTGCCATTTTGTGGGGTATGTGGAACATTCCTTGTTCCCGGCCTACCCAGGTCCCCTCCCACAACTTCTTTACCGATACATTGATGACTATTTTGGTGCCGCTTCATGTTCTCGCCCGGACCTGGAAAAATTCATCAACTTCGCTTCCAGTTTCCATCCTTCCATCACTTTCACCTGGACTATCTCAGACACTTCCCTTCCCTTCCTTGATCTTTCTGTCTCCATTTCCGGCAATAGACTATTTATTAATATCCACTACAAGCCCACTGACTCCCACAGCTATCTGGAGTACAGCTCATCGCACCCTACACCCTGTAAGGACTCCATCCCTTTCTCTCAACTCCTTCGCCTTCGTCGCATTGCTCTGATGATGCCACCTTCCAAAATGGGGCTTCGAAAATGTGTTCCTTCTTCCTCAACCGTGATTTCCCACCTACAGTTGTGGACAGGGCCCTCAACAGTGTGCGATCCATCTCCCCCGCCACTACCCTCAACCCCTCCACTCTCTCCCAGAACAAGGATAAAGTCCCCCACGTTCTCAAATTTTACCCCAGCAGCCTCCATATGCAAACCATAATCCTCCGCCATTTTCGCCAACTCCAGCGTGATGCCACCACCAAATACATCTTCCCTTCACTCCCTGTGTCAGCATTCCGCAGAGACCGTTCCCTCCGAGACAATCTAGTCCACTCCTCCACCATACCCAGTACCTCTCCCGTCACCCATGGCACCTTCCCATGCAATCGCAGAAGGTGTAACACCTGCCCCTTTACCTCTTCCATGCTTAACATTCCAGGCCCAAAACACTCATTCCAGATTAAGCAGCGTTTCACTTGCACCTCTTTTAATCTGGTCTATTGCATTTGCTGCTCCCAATGTGGTCTCCTCTATATCGGAGAGACCAAACGCAGACTGGGTGATCGCTTTGCTGAGCATCTTCGGTCTGTGTGCATTCAGGACCCTGACCTTCCCGTTGCTTGCCATTTTAACAAAAGGCCCTGCTCCCATGCCCACATGTCTGTCCTTAGCCTGCTGCAATGTTCCAGTGAAACTCAACACAAATTGGAAGAACATCTCATCTTCCAGTTAGGCATGCTACAGCCTTCCGGTCTCAACATCGGATTCAACAACTTCAGATGATTAGCTCTACCCCACCTCGACCCCTTTGTTTTCAACCCATTTCATTTTAACTGTCTTTTATCATTTCTTTCTTTCTTGTCTTTCATTATATATAGTTAACCCTCCACTATCTTTTCCCCCTTTCCTCATCTTTTCTCCCCTTTGCTTCCCCCTTCCCCTCCCCCACATCTATATCTGTCACAGTTTACCCTCTGATGTTAGTTTCTCTGCTGTTTGGCTTTTCACACCTTTTGTTCTCTCTGGGGACTGCCATTAACACTCTTTCCCCTTGGTTTCTGTGGCGATTAGCACCCCGTTTCCCTGGGTTTCTGTGGCTATGACTCATCTTTCATTCTCAATCCACAGTATAAATATTTCCCTCGTTCTGTCTTATCACTTTGACAAAGGGTCACCTGGACTCAAAACATTAGCTCTTTTCTCTCCCTACAGATGCTGCCAAACCTGCTGAGATTTTACAGCATTTTCTCTTTGGTCACTAATAATTGTCACCCGCTTGGATCTCGGCCCTTCTGCAGCACCTGCAATTTTAAGCTTCAGGTTTTCTTCTTCAAAATTATTTTAAAACAACTGAGTAGAAAGTGCTGACGGCTGATGAAAGGAATTTGCACAAGCCAACTCATTCGAGCTTTGTGGGAAAATAGATCTGGGCTAGGATTCTCCGCTCAGTGCACAGATGGAGAATCCCGGCCCTGATCTAAATTCAGCTCAAAGAATCAGAGTTCAGGGCAACAGTAAAAGTTCTGAGAACAAGGTGCAGCCAAGACCTTCAAGTAAATGATTTAATAGCAGCGCAGAAGACAATCCTTGGACTATTTTAATTATTCAGGTTTTTTCATATTTTCATTTGTTCAAACCTTTGTTTTGGATAGTGGTTGTCCCATCTGCCACCTTTCATTTTCTGCTCTGCCCAAAAAGTAAAAATTGATCCCAGAGTCTTGTTATGAAGAAAAAAATGGGAAATCAGAAAAACTCAGATTGAGTTTTTGGCATTTTAAGAACCCAGAGGCTGTACAATCACTGGGGGATATAAAGTGCAGTTATGGTGAATTAGAAATTAAGTTAAAACAGTCTTATCATTGAAATGAGCTACTAGAATGCCACCTACAGGAGTAAGATATAATGTAGGAGCTTCCAGTGAACTTTTATTGGAATTAATATTTAATATGCTGAAAATTTTATGAATTTGGTGTCGCCCATCATGATTCAGAAGTTTGATAAGAACAGGACGGTTATGAAGGAATTAAGATATATATTGAGTAAAATCCATCAGGTAATCATGCCACTTTGTATATAAGTGAGACTACATTGGGAATATTGTGTACAATTTTGGTTGTCACAGTACAAAAAGTGCATTTTAATTTTTGAATGACTGAGGAATAGAGGGATTGGATTTGAAGAATAGTTATTTAAAAATATCAATGTAGAATCAAGTATGAGATCAGGTGTATTGCCTGTTCTTGGCAGCTTGGATCTAGTATGTCCCATTGTGGGGACCATGAATTAGATTCAATGTGAATTTGTATTGGTTTTTGGAGTAAGCAAGGAGGTGGATTAGGGATGTGCCCCTCCATTGTGTGCAGGTCTCGATCCATTGCAATTCGCCTATTACCGCAACCGGTCCACAGCAGATGCTATCTCCCTGGCTCTACAATCAACACTCGAACACCTCGACAAGAAGGACACCTACATGAGACTGCTGCTGTTCATAGACTACAGCTCCATCTTCGACATCATTATCCCGACGAGATTTATAACCAAACTTGGACTTGACCCCTCCCTGTGCAGCCGGATCTTTGACTTCCTCACCAACAGACCGCAATCTGTCAGGACAGGCAACAGCACCTCCTCCACAATAGTCCTCAACACCGGGGCCTCCAAAGATGTGTGCTCCTATCTCTACTGGAATCCCTATCCACACACGACTGTGTGGCAAGGTTTAACTACAACTCAAGCTATAAGTTTGCGGATGATATGACTGGGTGGATCGTATATCAAACAACGACGAATCAGTCTACAGAAGGGAGATAGATCACTTGGTTGCACGGTGCACCAAAAACAACCTCTCTCTTAATGTCGGAAAGACCAAGGAACTGATCATCGACTTCAGGAAGCATAGCACGACAAATGCCCCTGTCTGAATCAATGGCTCCGAAGCAGAGTTAGTTGATAGCTTTAAGTTCCTGGGGGTCACCATCACCAACAGTCCGTCCTGGTCCACTCACGTTTATGCAACAGTTAAGAAAGCCCAACAACATCTCTACTTCCTACGGAAGCTAAAGAAATTCCACATGGCTGAATCGGCTCTCACAAACATCTACAGATGTGCCATCGAGAGCATCCTGTCCAGCTGCATCACAGCTTCGTATGGCAACTGCTCGGCCCAAGATCGCAAGAAACTGCAGTGTGGTGAACTCAGCCCAACGCATGAAACAGCTTGCCACCCTCACTTTGATTCTGTATCCACCTCCCGCTCAGGAAGGCAGACAGCATTATCAGAGACCCCCTCTCCCAGGCATTGCCTTCATACAGACCCTTTCATCAGGCAGAAGGTACTGAAGTCTGAAGACCCGCACATCCAGACACAGGAACAGCTTCTTCCCCACAGCTACTCGATTCCTCAATGACTCTCCCTCGGACTGATCTGTTTTCTGTAAGAACACTATTCACAACGCCCTATGCTGCTCTTGCTCATGTATTTGCTTTGTTCGGCCCCTTATTCCGCCCTGCAACCAAACACTGTCGATGTACCATTTGTCAATGTACTCTGTTGATTATTCTTTTGTCTGCTATGTATGTACTGTGTAAGTTCCCTTGACCGCAGAAAAATACTTTTTCACTGTACTTCGGTACATGTGACAATAAATCAAATCAATCAATCATTGGCATGGTAACTCTGTAAAATGAATTAAAAATTTTAAGATTATGGAAATTGGTTATATTGTCTAGGTTTAATACAGGGTTTCATGATAATTGCTACAAACAAGAGAAATTAAGGTGTAATGATGGAGTACTATATATAGTTTTGAGCTCTATATTCTCTCTTATGTATGTGTCTTTTCTCTTTTCCACACCCTGTTCTTTCTTATAAACTGCTCCTCTGAAATACGTTCCGGTTCTGATAAAACGTTGTGCCTGAAATGTCAAAGGTAGGATTTTATGGGCTGCCATTGTCCCCAAGATCCTGCTAAAATGTCAGTAGGGAGCCTGCTCATGGGAAGAACGACTGCCCAGCTGTCATTTAACATTAATTTGGCCATTAATAGGATGAAAACAGGTTTTCTGCCCCCCTCCCCAAAAGGATAGAGGCCTCAACTCAGAGAGCTGCCAGCCAATCAAATAAGGAGCAGCTCTATAATCTCAGCAGATGAGAGCAGTGGCCACTGCTGGGACCACATTTACACCCCAATGGATTAGGCCCATTAAGTTTACACTAATAGGCCTAAGCTTGAGAAGGCGGCCCACCGGGGTGGCTGGTGGAATGTAGTGTGGGCCTATCCACCACCTTCACACCTACCTGATCTGCTCACATTTTATGGGGGGCAGTGGCCTTCAAACCACTAATGGCGGATCCTAAAATTTAGCCTGAGGAGATGGAGGACGATTTGATGAAGGCGTTTAAAGTCATGACGTATTAGGTCAGCTTGGATAGAAGCAGACTATTTCTAGTGATTGAAGCATTTTGGACAACTGGACATAGACATAAGATTAAAGGTAAGAGATTTATGAAGGAAAACAGGAGAAAACATTTTATGCAGAGGATTAGGAGGATGTGGAATGTACTACTGGAGTTAGTGATGAAAGTAGACACCGTGGCTTGGATTTCTATGTTATGTTTGATAAAACATGATTTCCACATTTTTGCAGTGCCCAAACTGCACACTTCACCCATGCATGGTCTTGCTCAGCAATTTTGTTTTCTCACACAGAGTTTGGATGCACAGTGCAGTTTGTCAGCCAGAATAGAGTCCAGGAAGCGGGTGGGTGCTAATGCAGGCTGGTTAGAAGGCCAGATTCAAATCTCCAACACAGCAGTCCAGCTCTCAAAATAATTTAATAGTTCCTGGAATTTCACCACTTGCCCACTCCACCAGCCACCCCATGCCCTCTCAGTTCTCACTTGTCACCGTCATGCACCCTCCAGTCTTTATGTCTCTGCCATGACACTTTCAGATCCCTTATACCACCCATGCCATCTCCATGACCCCCCCATGTATCTTCGATAGCTAGCCTGCCTGTACAGTTCACAGGATCCATGTAATACAGTGAGAATTATTTTAAAGGCAGGTGTAACAAAATTAAACCTGCGACAATATAAAAGAAAAAACATTAGTCTTTTGTATGTCCTTCAAAAACTGAGTAATTTACTTTGAGTCTGTATAATTGTCAGGCATTCTCTTGAACAGCTGTGCCAAGAGACTATTAGCTTTTGGAACTCAGCCAAGCATTCATCTTAGCCACATCCATCACAACATTATTGCAACTCCATGAGCCTGAAATTGAAATAACAGATGGTGTCCTCTCTGATTCGAAGCGGATTTCCTGTCTATCAATGGAAGGTAGCAGCTGCTCAGATGCTTTTATACTTTCAAAATGGAGAATGTTTTTCCATAGTCAATGCTGCCTGTAAATTTTCCAAACATGACAAGGGTGGTTTAAAACACATTAGTCAGAATTCTCTGGCTGTTGTGATTCTCTGTTCCCTTGGCAGTGCACCTCCATCCTTAGGTTCCCAGGTGGCATCGAGTGGCTTCAATGGGAAATCCTATTGACAAGTGGCAGGAACAGAGATTCCCATCACCAGCAAACGTCGCGCCGCTGAGAGACACACGGCTGGGAAAACCGGAGAATCACGCCAATTACCTCTACATTTGAAAGCCTTATTGCTCTTCCTCCAATGGAGAAAACACTGTAATGCTCAAGTAATGGTCAACCTATGTTTGCAGGACAGAGCCATATGAACTCATCGATAATATAATAGATAGCTGGTTCAAAGAAAAGGGAGCGAAGGCATATAAAAATTGATTAGTATTACTTCTCATATGGAAAACAACATGGACTGATTAGGCTGAAGACCCTGGGCTGGATTTTCCGATTTTGAAGCTATGTCTGGAGGAAGTGTCTGGTTTTATGATGAAAAAATCGGCGCGGCCGGAGAATTACTGGGTCCGTGGCCGTTCATGTGCGCGTCGACAGCCTGCAGCGGTCGCATCGTACAAGATGGCGCTGGCTGCGTGTGGACCCAACCTGCCAGATAGTGCCCCCCTGGACACCACCGGGCCAGCCCCCACCAGTCCCCCCAGCCCTCGCCAAAGACCTCCAGCCAACGGCATGGCCCCCCCCCCCCCCCCCGACTGTGGCAGCGCTGGACACAGTACGCAGCCGCCACGCCGTGTCCCCGAAAACTGAGAGCACACGTGCCCACGCCATCGGGAACTCGGCCCATCGGGGGAGAGCCTTCAGGTACCGTCCTGAGGTGGTCACAATGGCATGCGGCGTCCTCCTCGATGATGCCATTTTGGAGGGGGCGGAGCAACTGAAAACAGGCGCTACCCCCAATTCGGTGGTAAAAAGGATTCTTCGCCCTTTCGCCGATTACGAAATCAGCGTCAGCAAGCATAGAATCCCGCCCATGTTTCTATCTTGCATTTTCTATAGAATTCACAACATTGTTTACCTATTAAGATTAGTACATGGGATTACATTTAAAAGCCATGTCCTGAAATCACTCCATTGCTTTATCCTGGCTTTGTCTCTGGAAATGTTTCCGACATTTACTGGTCTCTGATACACCAGTGCTGCCTTAGTTTTGGTAACCTTCAGCAATCCTGGCCCTGTTATTACAGTCCCAGACCAGTCGCTTACAGCAGCTAGGATACTGGACAAAAATCCCAATATTTTATTTTAATTTTGAAAGTCTGCGAGGAAAGGATACCTCGCTCCAGGAGAGATTGCACAAAGAAATAAAAAAGCAAACTAGATTACTAACACAGTATTAAATTATCTTTAACATCGCACTATGAGATCACACCAGAAAATAGCTGACAAATACCCCTTAAACAATACTACTCAATAATTGCAATCTCCTTAATTGCTATCTTTATTCCCACTTAACAAGAAATAAAAACATCTCAGCTCTATATCCACCTTATGTACCAATGGCACAGAGGAACACTTGCTTTACAGAAATATTCTTTGAGAATGAGGGATGGGATTCTCCTCCAACCGGCAAGCGGGCCGTACCGGCGCCAAAGAGGGGCGTGAACCACTCCGGAATCGGGCCGCCCGCAAGTTGTGGAAATCTACGCATTTCCGGGGGCTAGGCCAGTTCTGGAGTGGTTGGCGCCACTCCAACCAGCACCGAAGGGCCTCTGCCAGCCGGAACCACTAGCGTGATCCCTCCGCATGCACAGGGGGTTTCTTCTCCGTGCCAGCCATGGCGGAGCTTTACAGAGGCCAGCGCGGAGGGAAAGAGTGGGCCCCGATCTTGGGCCAGGCCACCGTGGGGCCCACCCCCGGGCCCGGATCCCCCCCCCCCACCCCCCGTGCCTCCCCACCCTACCCCAGGACTCCGCTCCGCAGAGCCAGGTCCCGCCAGTATGGACTTTGTGTATTTCACGCTGGCAGGACCAGCCAAAAACAGGCAGCCGCTCGGCCCATTGGGGCCCGGAGAATCGCCGGGGGGGGCCACTACCAACGGCCCCCGACTGGCGCGCCGCGATCCCCACCCCCACCAGAAAACCAGCGCTAAAGAATTTGGCAGCCAGCATCGGAGCAGTGGGGCGGGATTCATGCCGCCCCCCCAGTGATTCTCCGACCTGGCGGGGGTCGGAGAATCCCGCCCCAGGTCTCTTGACACTTCTTTACAGAAAAGATCTGACTCCTGTCATAAATTCTGGTTGTTTGTCTTTAAAAGCTGTTTCTCAGTTTGTGTCCTCAGCCAAGTCTGCACTACTTTAAAGATAATTGATCTCCTTTTAACTAAATTGCAGAGAGCTAAACCTGACTTGTGGTACCAGCTTCATCCAGAACAGAACTGAACTGAAAATACTTTCTCAAAAAGCCTGATGCCTTACCTCCACCCAAGGGAATCCCCTTAATGAAAACAAAATTGCATGAGCCCATTCCTTTAATGATAGTTAATTACACTCTGGCTCCTAAAAGCTTTGTTGTCTTTCAAACCAGGATTCTTTTAAAACATGACTTGTGCAGCCACACACACACACTATGCCAGGCTTTTAATTCTTATATCACCAAATACATGTGTGAAATTCCTACATTCATCACATTATTCTCTGGAGTTCCCTACCTAAAGCCTTGAAGCCCGCCTTCCTAACTAAACTTTGGCCAGACTTCCTAATCTCTCACTTCACTGAGTTGCTATCACTTCAAAGTTTTATTTGCATTGGTGAATTACCTTGTCAGGCTCTTCAGAAAAAGGGGATGTGCATAAATATGAGTTGTAATTATTGTCCTCTGATTTCCATTTCTTCTCCCTACAGGTGTGATACTTGGAGCATTGTTTGGAGGATTGCTCCGATATGCATCGCCCATCCATCCCAATATTGTTATGCTCATAGCGTTTCCGGGTGATATCCTCATGAGGATGTTGAAGATGCTGATTCTCCCTTTGATCATCTCCAGTTTAATCACAGGTGAGTGGCAGCCGCTACACCTCTGGTATCTGTGCAAGTGCACGCCCCTGGAAAACATCTGCTACACATCTCCTGTCAACAATTGAGAAAGTTCACCATCTGCCACTGGTTTGGGGTGAAAAATAGCAAGAATTACTTTCACAAATGCAAACCTTTGAAATTGGCAGGACCAGCTGAGAAGTTTAAAAACACACAAGATTCTGCTTTAGAAGTAAAGACATAAATCAAAGAGGCTTTGCTAAACCTTTATAAATCACTCTTTAGACATCAGCTGGAGTAATGGGCTACACTTCAGGAAGGATAGCAAGTTCTCGGAGAGGGTGCAGGGGACGTTTATTAGAATGGTGGGCGGGAGGTGGGGTGGGGGGGGGGGGGGCAGGAGAAACTCTCATTACTTGAAATGACTCCAAAAGCTGGGATTATTTTCCTTCGAACAGAAAAGATTGATGGGAGATTTAACATAAGCTTCAAAATTTGGATAACATGAGTGAGGAGAAACTGTTCCCAGTGGTAGACCAGTCAGTCACCAGAGGACAGAAGCTGATTGGGTATGGTCAGTACTTTGCCATTTTATAACAGCCGAAGAGATGTACTGTTTCATCCAATCTGCCAGTTGTTGGGTGTACGGCTTACATAACTGGCATCACACCCACACGCAAATTCATATCCCATGTTATTCATTAATGTGATAGTAGAGTGGCTTTTAAGCCAGTTCACCTCAGTTGACTAGACAGCTGATTGTGATGCAGAGCCAGGCCAGCAGTGAGGGTTTAATTCATGTACTGGCTCAGGTTATTCATGAAGGCCCCGTCTTCTCAATCTTGCCCCTTGCCTCAGGTGTGGTGATCCTCAGGTTAAATGACCACCAGTCAGCTCTCCCCGTCAAAGGGGAAAGCAGCCTGTGGTCATCTGGGACTATGGTGACTTTACCTTTAAACATGGTACCAGCCGTTTCTGCAAAATATCCAAACATGCAACCAATATTAGATGTCATTCCACAATCAGACAGCACTTGCTAAACAATCTTAAATTATACTGACAACCAATTTAAGATTATTGGTTGGAATTTAAACAAAAGCGTGGCAGTTAACTGTTCCCTGTTCCATGGCAACAAATTAGAGTCTATTGTCAACCAATCAGCACTATTTTCTCATGCAGTATAAATTGTTGTTCCCTTTACAGTTGTGATTATTACATCTGTTCTGATCAGCACAAGACATAAATCTGCGATAGCAATTTCCATTTACTCAAATATAGCACACTTAAATCTTATGTCCCCTGGCTTATATGTTGTCTATAAAAGAAGGAACAAAATTGCATTTAATAAGCACAGTTCCGAACTTCAGGCCATTCTTCAGTGTTTTACTGCCAGTAAATTACTTTGAAAGTGCCACCCCCTGATTAAATGTTGACGATGCAGCAGCTCAGAGCAAAGTCCCTCAAGCAGCAGTGTGATAACAATTGGATCACCTATTTTTGTGATGTTGGTTGAAAGACAAATATGGGTTAGGACACTAGGGAAGGCATCCAGCTCTTCTTCAAACAGTGCCATGGAATCTTTTATGTTCACCAGAGGGACCTTGATGCAATGTCTCATTCAAATGTTGGCACCTCCCATGCTCATGTACTGGAGTACCAGTCTCGATTCTATGATGAAGTCTCTGGAGAAGGCACTACCACTGGGTCACGTCTCATGCCTTAAATAACTTTTATGAAGAATTTGAATTCATTTTATCACAGTAAAGTAAGACGGAGCAGATAAATTGTATTAGATAAAACTGGATAAGGAAAAGATATTTGAAAGGCTGACAGTGCTCAAAAGAGAAAAATCACCCGGTCCGGATGAGGTGCATCTATTGCAAAAGCAAGATACTGCAGATACTGGGAGTCTGAAATTCAAACATGCTGGAAATACTCCACAGCACTTTTGGAAAGATGGACATGGTTAAGATTTCAGGTTGATGACTTTTAACAGAAGTGGAAAAGTTGGAGGTGTAATAGGTTTTAAGCAAGTACAGAGGCAAGAAAAAGGGTGGAGTGAGGAAACAAATTTTTTAAAAGTGTGTTGGAAGGCAAGAGAGCTTAATGGGAAAAGGGATTGCGATGGTAATGGGAGGTACTTAGCCATGGCCCACAAAGGACAATACACATCCCCTCTATTGGTTATACAGCTTGAGAGGCACCATTCTGCAATTATAGGGCAAGGAAAAGAGCTAGGCCTGCATGAACTATGAAAGCCAATACAGGGATTGAGACTGTAGCATTGGCATTGTTCTTCATCATACTGGAGCCACCTAGCCAACTGGGCTAACTGACCCCCACACATTACTGGCACAAATAAAGGAACAAAGGATGGGTCTGGCGAAGGTCTGAATGGGAAAAGCAAAATCATCATCAATAGCTGCAGTCCGCAAAAAGTTATGACAGAGGTTATGATTCAAAAATTGTTGACCTCGGTGTTGAATTGTTAAGGCGGCAAAGTGTCTCGGAGAAAGATCAGGAGTTTCCTTGAACTTGAGCTTCATTGGAACACTTCAGGAGACAGCAAGGTCAAATTAGGAAAAAGGTGGGCAATGAAATGATAGGAGACTGAAAGCTCAGGGTCACACTGCTCGCTATCTGGACACAAATGTTCTGCAAAGCGGCTGCCCAATCTGTGTTTGGTCTCCCCAACTTGAAACAGATTGCATTGAGAGCAGCGAATATATGATATTTAATTGAAAGTAAGTCGATGTTTCACTTGGAAGGAGTGTTTGTGGCCTTGAAAGTTGGAAAGTGAGAAAATGAAGGCAGACAAGGAGATGCAACACCTGAACACCTACACTGTTATCACACTGACTGGATGACTACTTTGCGGAAAACCTCCATTTAGTCCATAATTATAAATCCAATCTTTTGGTTACCTGTCATTTTAATGACACAGTCAGAATAAGTGTGTGTATCTGGGAATTTGGAGTACTGTGGGAATTTGGAGCAGAGGTTAAATAGGTGCTTTTTGCTTTTTTTGCTATCTAACTTTTTAATCTTCAGGAAGTGGTCCTACTGCAAGCGTACAGGCCTCAGGGAGCTGAGTGGTATGTAATGCGTAAGTTTTTCTCCCGTTTAAAGCTACATGAAGGAAAAGTTCTAGCTTTTTTAAATAAGGGAATAATTTTCTCATTGGCATAAATTTAAGGTAAGAGTCTTTTAAGCTAAAAGTATGACTGGGGTGCTCAGTCTGATGTTTTGCACAACCTGTAGCATGTGGGGAATTCCTAGATGCTCGTGACAGTCTGCATAGCCACTTTTGTGAGGGCCACAAAGAATCCAGCATTGTAGAGTCAAACAGGAAGTAACTTCATTTACAACAATATGTACACTGTAGCAGTAGTTCATTACTGGTTCCCTCTCTAGTCAGTACCACACTGACTATTCATACAGCTGCAACTATTAATGATTGCCTAGCACCCCCTCATTGGGGGAGCTCATATTCCCCAAGAAACATGGGGTAACCAATTGTTTCCAGCCAGTTGGATCTGGGCAGCTTATAACGACCACATTTGCAGGTAGTGCCATCTGTTTGATCAGCTTGAGAGCCGGGGTTTGGGGCTTGAGCGTCGGCTGGAGTGGTCTAACAATGGTTGTTAGACATGATCACCCTGCAGTTTAACAAAATGCAGTCAGAGGGAATTGCTCACCACCAATCAGGGGAAGGGGGAGGCAGTAGTCAGGAGTGCCTCTCACTTCAGACCTGCTTTTCTGTGTTGGAAAATGGTGAGAGTGACGATATCTCTGAGGAGTGCAGCCAAAGCCAAGTTCACGGCTCTGTGGATGGCTCAGCTGCACAACGGAGGAGGTGTAAGAGTAGTGGAAGAGCAATAACGCTGGGAGACTCAATAATGAGGGGTGCAGATGGGCATTTCTGCGGCCGCAGATGTGACTCCAGGATGATGTGTTGCCTCTCTGGTGCCAGGATCAAGAATGTCACTGAAAAGCTGCAGGGCATTCTGAAGGGGAAAGGTGAAAGGTCAGAGGTAATAGTTCACATTGGTACCAATGACACAGGTAGGAAGATGGATGAGGACCTGCAAGAAAAATTTTGGGAGCTGGGCAGCAGATTGAAAAGCAGGACCTCATTGGAATTCCTTCCAATGCCAGGTGCTGGTAAGTATAGGGATAGGAGGATAGAGCAGATGAATGCGAGGCTGAAGAGATGCTGCAAGAAGAAGGGCTTTGTTCCGGGATCACTGGGCCCAATTCTGGGGAAGGTGGGACCTGTGCAAATGGACGGGTTCCACCTGAACCGGAATGGAGCCAACATCCTTGTGGGGAGTTTTGTTAGTGCTGTTGGGGGAGGTTTAAACTAATTTTCCAGGGGAATGGTCACAATGTTAAGGTACAGTATGGGGGTGATGCACAGCCACATATAGAAGGAAAGGTAAGTCAGTCTGGAAGGCAGAGCAAAGTTAAACATATTAAGGCACAAGGGAATATGGCAAGGCTGGATGGAATTTATCTTAAAGCAAAGAGTCTCATGGGTAAAGCCAATGAACTTAGGGTGTTGATTAACACATGGGAGGATATTATTGTAATCACAGAGACATGGTTGAGGAAAAGGCAAGACCGGCAGCTCAATATTCCAGGGTGAAGGTGAGTTGTAAAAGAGGAGGTGGTGTTGCAATACTGATCAAGGAGTCAATTACTGCAGTGAAGAAGGATATCTTCGCAGGCTCCTCAATTAGGGCCAAATGGATGGAACTTTAAACAAAAGGGCAGTCACATTGCTGTGAGTGCACCTTCGACCCCCAAACAGTCAGGGAGAGACAGAAGAGCAGATACGTAGACTATTCCACAGAAGTGTAAAAGTAGTAATTGGAGATTTCAACTTGGGATAGGCAAAGTGTGAAAGGCTGAGAGTGGACACATTCTTAAAGTACATCCAGGAGACCTTTTTGAACCAAGGAAGTCTTACAAGTGGTATTGACCTAATTTAGGGAATGAAGCCAGGAAGGTGTAAGAGGTGTCAGTGAGGGAGCATTTTGATGATAATTACCATAACTCAGTAAGACTTCAGGTAGTTATGGAAAAGTGAAAAGATGGACTGGAAATAAGGGCTGGATTCTCCTTCGCTGACGGGCTGGAAAATCCAAATTCCCGGCAGAATAGGGGACAGAGCCTCTTGCACGATGCGCCGCCCCCTCCAAAATGGTGCCACGTATCCACGGGCCTGAGGCCCGCACCCCGATGCTCTACCCCTGACCGGCCGAATTCCTGACAGCGTGGGACACATGTGGTCTCAACCGTCAGGAACTCAGCGTGACGGCTGCCGTCTCAGTCCAGCGCCGCCAGATTTGGGGAAGAGACGATCCGTGGGTAGGGGGGTCATTATGCAGGGCTGGGAGCACTGTGGTTGGGAGGTCTTGGGCGTGCGAGCCAGCCGAAGGGGGAGACTATTTTGTGTGCCGGGTCCACGAGTGGCATCCGCCATGAAGCACGGCGCAGCCGCTGCAGGCCGCCGCCGTGTGTATGTGCGGGCACAGACCTGGCAATTTTCTGGGCCTTATCGACAGCTGGAGTCGGGTGCTCTACGCTGCCTTCCTGCTCGCCCCCAGCCAAACGGAGGATCGGTCGCTGTTTTGCGTGGAATATTTGGTCATAGAAGGCTACCGTTCCCACACTGGACATACCCAAATCAGAGAATCCAGCCCAAGGTTTCTGAAGTGGGGGAAAGCCAACTTCAATAGAATAAGACAGGATCTCGCCAAAGTGGATGGGAGCAGCTAATTGTCGGAAAATCCACATCATAGCAGTCGGAGTCATTCAAAAAGGAAACAGCGATAGTAGAAAGCCATCATGTTCCTATAAAGGTAAATGATGGAACCAACAAGTCCAGAGAAGCCTGGATGTCAAGGGATATACACAATTGCATAAGGGAAAGAAGAGAAGCTTATGGCAGATACAGGGGGCTCAAAACAGTGGATGCCCTTGAGCAGGGTTTTTCAAACCCAGGGTCGCAACTCACGGGTTGGTCGCAGGTGGGTGTTGGGCGAGTCGGGGAGCAATTTATTGTGGCGTTCCCGATTGTGGGAAGAGCGCCCAATAGCCATGACCGGGTTTTAGATTGAAAATGCTGGCGTTTGGCAAATTGGATCCAAAATTGGCTTAATGGCAGGAGGCAGAGGGTGATGATCGAAGGTTGTTTTTGTGACTTGAAGGCTGTGTCCAGTGGTGAACCGCAGGGTAGCAGGGTAGCATGGTGGTTAGCATAAATGCTTCACAGCTCCAGGGTCCCAGGTTCGATTCCCGGCTGGGTCACTGTCTGTGTGGAGTCTGCACGTCCTCCCCCTGTGTGCGTGGGTTTCCTCCGGGTGCTCCGGTTTCCTCCCACAGTCCAAAGATGTGCGGGTTAGGTGGATTGGCCATGCTAAATTGCCCGTAGTGTCCTAATAAAAGTAAGGTTAAGGGGGGGGTTGTTGGGTTACGGGTATAGGGTGGATACGTGGGTTTGAGTAGGGTGATCATGGCTCGGCACAACATTGAGGGCCGAAGGGCCTGTTCTGTGCTGTACTGTTCTATGTTCTATGTTCTATGTATCAGTTCAGAGGAGATTCACCAGCATGTTGTCTGGGCTGGAGCTTTTCAGCTACAAAGAGAGGTTGGATAAGCTGGGGTTGTTTGCCTTTGAGCAGAGAAAGGTGAGGGGGGACATCAGAGAGGTGTACAAAATAATGAGGGATATGGATAGGGTGGATAGGAAGAAACATTTCCCTTTAGTAGAGGGGTTAGTAACCAGATGGCATAGATTTAAGGTAAAGAGCAGGTGATTTCGAGGGGATTTGAGGAAAAGCTTTTGAGGAAAAACTTTATCACCTCGAGGGTGTTGGGAATCTGGAACTCACTGCCTATAATAATGGTAGATGCAGCAACCCTCACAATATTTAAGAAGCATTTAAATGAGCACTTGAAACACTGTAGCATACAAGGCTATGGACTAAGTGCTGGAAAATGGGATTAGAATAGAGAGGTGCTTGATGGCTGGCGTAGACACGAAGGGCCAAAGGGCCTCTTTCTGTGCTGTAAAACTCTATTGGCACGATCTTCCTAAAAGGGAACAAAGTCCCTGAGTGAATGCATTTCGCCGCGTGTTCCACGTGCTGAGAAACATCTGGCTATTCAACATGGCTCGTGTTGAATAAGGGGCCTGAGCAGGGACTGCGCGGCCGAGGCACACATAGCCTCATTTTTTAAAATGGGAAGCACCTCCTGTAGGATCTCTCCGTTGGCGTGAGAGATCGGAACGCCATTTTGGAATGGCGCCCCAATCTCCGAGGCCCCCAAAGGCATAACCTACCTTTCCCACCCCCCCCCCCCCCCAAGCCTGAACGCAATTTGGGAGGGTCCTTCACCCCCCCCCTCCCCCTCCCCCTCCCCCTCCCCCTCCCCAACCCCCCATGCTAGACAACCTGATTACACGTGTGCTGAAAATGTCAACATGGCACTTTGGCAGTGCCCCTGCTAGCTGGTAGTGCCAGGCTGGCACCCAGGTGGCACTGCCAGGGTAGCGGACTGCCACTGGCACCAGCAGTGCCAGGGCAATACCCTGCCCAAATAGCATGCTGCTGGGGGCCTCCAACCACCTTGGAGACCCCCACAAGTACCATTTGTGGGGTCCAGTACTAAACAGCTCTCACCTGAGGTCCCTAAGATGAAGGGGTTGAATCCCAAAGCCTCAGGTACCTTGGGAATCTGCACATTACGGTAAGGCTTACTGCCTCGCTCTAATACGCAGATTTGCCAAAAAGTGATCCAGCCCATTGTGGGCAGGATTCTCCTTGCAACGTCTCGCGAGATTGTGTTGAATCTCGAGTGCAGTTGCCAGCCGGGTAGATCCTGGGAGCAAGGACTCCCGGCTTTCACCAGCCACGCTGCACCGTAACGAGCTACTTCTCTGGCCCATGTGGGCAGAGTATCGTGCCCAATGACTCGAATTCTCCACTCTGCTCTCACTTTGATCTCGCTGTCCTCAGTCTCCTACACTGTTCCAATGAAGCTCAACATAAACTTGATGAACAGCACTTCATTGTTCCATTAGATATTTAGACCCCAGCTTTCCGGACTGAACACTGAGGTCGATTTCAATAATTGTCACTGCTCCCATTTTCTTTCATGCAGCGATGATTTTGCTTTTCCCATTTAAACCTCCTCTAGACACATTTTTGGATTTTATCCTTTTCCCATTATTATCCCCTCTTGCCTGCAGCATCATCCCTTTTTGTTACTTAATCTCTCCTCCCTATCACAGACCTTCCCTTTGACCACCGTACTTGCATAATACTTGTAACATTGGCAGGCTTTTCCTGTTCTGAAGAAAGATCATCGCCCAGAAACATCGGTGGGATTCTCCGTCCGTTCACGCCAGTGGGAATCTCCAGTGCCGTGGCAGTGAATGGGAGATTTGGCTGAGAGACAAATTCTCCATCCTCACTAGCATCGGTAATGGGGCAGACTTGCAATGGAGAATCCGGGCCATTAACTCTTTTTCCTTCTGCACAGGTGCTGCCTGATCTGCTGGGTATTTCAAACATTTTCAGTTTTAATTTAGGATGCAACTTAAATTTTTGAAAGGAGTAAGGATGGAGATGGCAGGCCACAATTTTCCAACTTTCCAATGGGAGCAGTAACAAATGACTAGGAAATTGCCCGTGTTCAGAGAAAGGAAGAGATGTAAACCCAACATCTGCCTCAAGCTGGTGGTGGGGAAAGACTAAATAATTATGAGAGAAAATGGATTATCATTTTGAAAAGTACTGCTTAATGAATGACAGCCAGAAAGGATTTGTCATATTTGACTAACGGGATTGCGTCCGTTATTGAAGGAATGGAGAGGGTTGATGTAGGTACTGTGGTCGTTGGACTTTCAAAAGATGTTTGACAGCATATCACATATTGGGCGAGATTCTCCGGTTCACATCGCAGTGTATTTCTCCGCGACACATCATTCGCTCGCGACGGGATTATCTCCTCCCTTGCCGATGGGATTTTCCAATGTAGTCACACAATGCCATTGGGAAACCCACGGGTGGGGTTGCATTGCCAGTGGGAAAAGAGAAATCCAGTGGCCGGAACATTCCGGCCAATAGCTCCTGGGATGAAAAGGGCAATGGTAGCATGGATCTATAATTGACTCAGGGACATGAAGCAGAAAGTGGTGGTAACCAGGTGTTTTTCAGTCTGATTGATGTCTCTAAGGGGCTGGTATTGACTGCTACTCTTTTTGATATTACTGAGCTGGACTTGTGCATAGAGGGCATAATTTCAAGGTTTGCAGAGGACATGAAATTCAAAAATGTAATAAATAGTATGGAAGATAGTAACAGACTTCAGGAGGACACCGAGGGACTGGTGGAACGGACAAGCTGATGAAATGTAACTTGGAGTAGTATGATGTGATACATTTTGGTAGGAAACTGAGGAGAGGCAAACCAAACCTAACGATAACATTTGAAAGAAGAGAGGCCTGGGGGTGTGAATGCAGAAATCTATGAAGGTGGAGGAGGTTGGGAAGTCTGTTTATAAAAACAAACACCCACGCTCCTTGACTTCATCAGTAGAGGCATTGAGCAAAATACCAAGGAGGTATTCCTCACAGAAGGCTGGTTTGACATCATAAGGAAAATAATAATAATTCTAGGCATTATGCTTTCAGAAAAATGTCATTGTCTTTCAGAGCATGCAGTCAATGGTACCTAAGGTACCGGATCTCAGTTATATGGGAGTCACTGGAGAAACTGGAGTTGTTTTCCTGGACCAGAGACAATGAGTTGGAAACATGTGGTTGAATGTCATGAAGGGTTTTGGTGCAGTAAATAAGGCAAAACTGTTCTCAAGGGCACAGGGTTCAATAGCCAGTGAACACAGACTTTGAGTGACCAACGGAAGTTCTCTGAGGATTTTATAACCTTTGTATCTGTGGTTTGACTGATGATCCCAGATACTAGAAATCGAGATTTGAGACTATCGCTCAGTATAAATAAATGTCCTTGCAACTTTAACCTGTTGCATTAAAATTATGTTTTTTGACATTGGCAAGGCCTGTCTGGACTCGATGCCAAGGCCAGTGGACGTCTAGGAACCAGAGCCATGGTGTACTACATGACAACAACCATCATCGCTGCAGTGTTGGGTGTGATCCTGGTGCTCGCTATTCATCCTGGCAATCCTGCACTTAAGAAGCAGCTGGGAGAAGGGAAGAAAAATGATGAGGTGTCGAGCCTGGATGCCTTTCTGGATCTCATCCGAAATCTCTTCCCTGAAAACTTGGTGCAAGCTTGTTTTCAGCAGGTAATGAAATTGGTGATGTGTTTGAATCAGAACGCAGGTAGCGTCAATGATTCACCTACATGTGACGGGCTGGTATGGTGGGGGGATGGTGTATTGTGTTGAGGAGCCGCTCAGTGGTCTTTGAGGTAGGAACCTGGGCAGTGGGGAGTGGGAAGGTGAAGGCAGGGGGCATCAGGTGAAGGAAGGCAAATAGGTAATGTCCAGGTGAGGAGAGGAGAGGCTGGCGGATGGGGAGTAGAAATCCAGCTGATTTTATTTCTGATGCAGATGTACTGGGGTGATGTGGGATTTATAAGGATCCTCTAGGCACACATCTCTCCCCCATCTCTAACAGCTCGCACCAGCAAGTGCAGAGCACCAGGCATGGATCAGAAACAGGGCCGGAACTGTTTGGTTGTCAGGATTCACTTTTCCCACTGGCAGCACAACCGCGCCAGCAGGTTTTGGGGTGGTTTCAATGGGAAATCCCATTGACAAGCAGCGAGAGGACAGAATCCTGCTGTCAGTGAATGGGGCGTGACCAAGAAACTCACGGCTGGTGGATTGGAGACTCCTGCCCCAAGGATGTCCCAGAATCCTCACATTCAGCTAAACTTGGGAAATAAACACTGCATGCTGGGAAATTAGTTATTCATGTTGAAGGGATTGAATAGTGCCAACTATTTTCTTTTGATGGGGGAGTTCAGAACAAGGGGGCATTAACACTGAGAGAGAAACAAGAAAGCATTTTGTCACACAAAGGAGAACAGGAATCTGGAAATCTTTCCCCCTGAAAGGTCCTGCTACCTGAGCCAATTGGAGCATTAAAGACTCAGACTGTGGGACAGCAGTATCAAGGGTTCTGGAACTAAGGAACCTAAATGCAGTTGGGGTACAGTTTAGCCATTATCTCAAAGGGCTGGGAAGATCTACTTCTATTCCAATGATCTGGAGGACATGCCAAATCAGGCCATGGTGCAGTGGAACTCTGACACTCAAAATGGCTGTCTGAGGAATAATGGTGCTGACCAGACATTGATATAATAACTGGAGGCAAAGGAACAATCTTCTGTTGCTCAGTAAATCCAATAGGATTCTCTGAACAGACTCCTGGCCCTAAACATTGGTCTAAATGTCTCCGAGTCCCTAAATCCACCAGTGCCAACAGTTTTATGATCGGGAATACAATCATTTACTTCACCACCTAACTGTTCTTTTCTCATCCAATAGATACAAACGGTTACCAAGAAAGAGGAGAATCCCCCTGAGGATCAAAACATTGCCAACTTCACTGGGCTCGTGATGGAAGTAGTGAATGAAACACTGGCAGAATCAGAGGAACCCAGCTTCACCGTGACAAAATCCTTGCAGTTCAAGGATGGGATGAATGTGTTGGGTAAGTTCACCTCAGCATTCAACCTTCTTTCTGTTATGGAGCACAAGGCTTTACAGCTGAGGAAAAATATATTTGTCTTATCCGGCAGCTCTCTTTTTCATCCAGGCTTGCCGCCAAACCTCCCTCTCAGTATCATTCAGGCTTTGCTCTGCAAACAATTACATGTATCCATAGAGAGGGATTTAGAGACACCAGTATACTTGCACCCTTTTCAGTCTTACTCACTCATATAGACCTAAGAGTAAACAAATCTTCTGTTAGAGATATTAAGGGAACTGAGTCTTTAATCTATCACACTTTGCATACTCTGTGTCCTCCTCACAGCTTACTTCCCCACTTAGCTTTATATCATCATCAAACCTGGACACATCACTCTCAGTCCCTTAACCTATTATAGATTGTAAGTAAAAACAAGAAATGTTGGAAATACTCAACAGGTCAGAACTGTGGAAACTTTTCATCTTGCACACATCAGGACCGATGCAAGAAGCCACGTTTCAAAAGGGACAATAATTTATGCTGCATGAGAAAATGGATGCCAACATTGTCCCAACATTGATTGGCAAGTTGACACTGATTGGGCAAAGCATTGCCATGGAGCACTAAGGATCTTTTATACCATATTCTTTTATTTAAGATAAAAAGGCACAATGCCTGAACATATTCCATTCTCCTGAAGAAAACAGGTCCCTGTGTATGAATATATGTTGTTTCTTTCAAGCGTAAGTGAGCCATAATGCAACACCGACCGATAATCTTAGATTGGCTGTTGGTTTCATTCCTAGCACATTCAGGATTGTTCATCTAGTGCTGTCCACTCAGGGAATCATAGCTAACATTAGGCATTAGGTTCTGATTTTTGCAAGAATGGGCAAATCGTGAACAGTTGAAGTGATGACGTGATTCACCATTAACTAGGGAATGTGGGATTTGCTGAGCAGAATCCTGGCATCACACCAGCACTGAAATTTACTAATTGCATGGTGGGAAGAAATTAATTTGGCCTGATGGCAGCATCCTGTTAGTGACAATATCACTTACGTTACCACTGGGTGGTAGCAGAGTGAAACAGCTAGCATCACCTGCTGCTCAAATATTTCAGAGACCTTGGGCTGGATTCTCCATTTCTGAGACTAAGTGTTGACCCCAACGGAGTATGTGTGGACTTTCACGACAGGAAAATCGGCACGAGCCCCTCACCGATTCCGACATCGGAATCCATTCTGTGCTCAATTGCCGATCATGCTTTCGGCGTTGGGCATCCAGCTCCTTGTTTTCCCAGGGTAATTTGAGGAAGACTGACCACTTTTTATATCCTAAAGTGACATCTTTAAGCCTATTCATGAGTATGTGCGATTATGCAGCGAACAATGAATTGATCAGGACAGCCACTATCCTGCAGGATAGCTTTGATGTGCTATATTTTAGGATCAAACTTGCCTGGTGAGCAAATGGCAAGTGGAGCTGCAGTACACTGCTTGTGGTACAGGAAGTAGAGAATGCATTAGTGGATTTCCCAAGCAGCATATCAATGAATGTGAACTCAGTATAGTGCTCCATTTCAAAGATGGATTTGAGCGCCGAGGTGGAGCGCATTAAAGTGTTTAAGGAAATTCCTACATGCGGCTGCATATTTAAAATATCATTTACATATTGAAAATATGCAAAAGGTGGGAGGTTAGGAGTCATTCTATCAGAAACACGTTTCGCATGTAAACTGCTGAAAATGTTAATGTGAGGTGAGCCTAGCAGGGAATCCCATGGCAAGTTTCACAATGCTACTTATTATCCCAAGTTTCTTAGCATACTGGACAAGAAACCCAAAATAATGTGCAATTTGTAAAACTGTGAGGAAAGGATACTTCACGCCAGGAGTGATGACTCCGACTAATAAGTGTCTTTTATGACAAAACAAACTTTAATTAAACACAGAATTAACCACATAACATCAAATAAATACTTTTTGCCTGTTTATTGTTTGTCATTGTCCGCTTTTCCCATCATGCCTTCCGACACAATGTTAGTAATTGTCCCACTCAGCACCCCCCATGTTGATCCACTGAATTGAGCGAAGTGGATCACAGAAAACCTCAGCCAGCCCGCTCCATCAGGCAGACACAAATGTCCAAGCCGTGTTACAAATTAATTATCACTACTTAAAGCAATTACATTAATGTGCATACATACATATAATTATTGCCATTTTATTTTCCCATCAATCGTTCCCATTTTTGCAAAAACAACTCCATCTCAAATTTCTTGTTATTCCTTATTCCACATTCCTCTGGATTGTGCTTAAAATTTCACATTTAACTGGTCTTAACTGGTCTTGTTGGATTCCCACAAATTCACAATAAAACTTTAAATAAATTAACATAGATCAATACATAATCATAGATACACAACTCTCTGTGCAATTCAGAACAAATCAGTTGTCTCCTCAAATGGTTAATTTTCCTGCAGGGGCAGAGAGTGGGCGGAGAATGTTGGTGCACCATTGCCCCCCTTTATGTACTATAAAAACTTATTTTGTTCTATTCCCCCAATTTTGCTCAAATTTAATCTCTTTTGTTTCTATTCTCTTTATAACCAATTTTAATTTCCAAATTTTGCTACTTTATCAAAGTTACAAGAGTAATTTGGTGAAACAAGTTTTTAACTGACTCCGGACACTTTTATAACTCAAATGTTTTGGAAGACTTAAATTGGATTGCTGCTAAGGTCACCTTGGCCGGGGTCCCGGCGTGTCGGAGTGGCGTGAACCACCGCGGCGTTGGGCTGCCCCAAAGGTGCAGAATTCTCCGCACCTTGAGGGGCTAGGCCCGCGCCAGAGTAGTTCGCACACCGCCGGCTGGCGTGAACGGCCTTTGGCGCCACGCCAGCCGAGGCCGAAAGAACTTTGCCGGCCGGCGTAAGTCCGCGCATGCGCCGGAGTGTCAGCGGCTGCTGATGTCATACCAGCGCATGCGCAGGGGAGGGGGTCTCTTCCGCCTCCGCCATGGTGAAGGCCATGGCAGAGGCGGAAGAAAAAGAGTGCCCCCACGGCACAGGCCCACCCGCCGATCGGTGGGCCCCGATAGCTGGCCAGGCCACCGTGGGGGCACCCCCCAGGGTCAGATCGCCCCGCGCCGCCAATCCCGCCGGTCAGGTAGGTGTTTTGATTCCCGCTGGCGGGAGAGGCCTGTCAGCGGCGGGACTTCGGCCCATCGCAGGCAGGAGAATCGGGCCCCAACCGGCGCGGGGCACCCTCCGACCGGCGCAGCGCGATTCCGGCCCCCGCCAAATCACGGGGGGCGGAGAATTCGGGACACGGCGGGGGCGGGATTGACGCCGGCCCCGGGGGGGGTCAGGGAATCCCGCCCCTTATCTTTTTCTTTTGGAACTTTCACAATTTGAAACTTGTCCTGCTTGATTTGTCTCCAACACAAGTACAACCTTTTATAATTCCAGCACAGTTCAAATTTCTCTTAAACAGAAACTCACAGCATTTCAAATTAAATGAATTTTAGGTCCCTTTCCAAACTAATTCTTGATTCACTTCTTCCAAATTTTCCCTCAATTGTTTTATCATTCAATTTCCGAAATACTGCAAAGAATTTGATTCTAATTCTGATCTAAATCATTTGCTTTCTCTTTTATAATCTGGTTGATTATTTTTGCATGTCCTTTCTGTGAGCCCGGTGGTAGTGGTCACATTAAAGACCTGGAACCAGTTAAGGCGCCACTTCAAACTGGGTGGCCCCCTTCTGCAACAACCATAAATTTACATCAGCCGGGATGAGCACCATGTTTAGGACATGGAAAGAGGACAGAGCAACCTTGTGGTTGAAGGACATGTATGTGGATGGTAGAACAGTGACCCTGGGGGGAACTAATGGAGAAGCTCTAACTATGGAAAGGGAATGAGCTTCAATACTTGCAACTGCGCGATTTTCTCCGCAAAGACCAAGACGTTACACCAGTTGCCTGGACACACACTTCTGGACACAATATGGCTCTGAACTAGCTAGAGGAGACAAATATGGCGACATATAGGGACAACTTGCAGAAAGGATCAGGACCCCACTTAACGAAACGGGGAGGAACTGGGTCTGGAGATAAGATGGAGCCATGATAATTTGTAGCTGTCTTCGGGTATCAGAGCACCCAGAGCTTTTCGCAGGGAAAGGAATGGAGACCCAGGACTTTGTCTCCCTGATCGCCTGGCGGAGACATCTCCTGGGATAAAAGTCGGCAGCGCCACCCAGAGCCTCAGTATGGCTGTCAGACCTGGCTGAATTCCTAAAGCTAGAGAAAATAAAGGGTGGGATTCTCTCAGCCCAGGGCGTGCCGGAGAATCACAGGGACGGGCGCGAATTGTGCCGTGCCTCCTCGACGCCAGTCCACCATTTCTCCGGAGAGCGAATCGGCACCATTGGCATCGGCATGGTGCCGGTCGGGGTCCACTCTACACGGCACCCCCCGGAGATTCCCGGCCCGGGATGGGCCGAGCAGCCACGCAAAAAAAGCCGAGTCCTGCCATCGCCATTCACACCTGCTCTTACCCGGAGGGACTTTGGCATGCATGCATCCGGGTGCCATCTGGTGGGGGAGGAGGGAGCTCTGACCCCGATGGTGGCCTCCGCTATGGCCTGGCCCCCGATCGGGGCCTACCAATTGGCGGGCTGGCCTCTCGGGCTGCGGCCATCATTTTTTCCGCGCCGGCTCTTGTAGCCCTACGCCATATTGCGTCGGGACCGGCGTGGAGAAAGGAGCCATTGCGCATGCGTGTGTTGGCGCCAGTCCCACTGTGCATGTGCAGACCCATGGCGCCCATCTGATGGCGGGGAGCGACAGCTGGAGGGGCGTGGGTCGCTACAGTGCCATGCTGGTCCCCTGTAGGGTCAGAATTGCTGCTCCTGAGGTCATGTTGATGCTGTCCAGAAATGCGACGGCGTTTACGACGGTGTCAACACTTAGCCTCAGGATCAGAGAATCCCACCCAGAACTCTCAATCAGAGGTTCTGAGGAGAGATTCTACAACAGGTAAGAAAATTTTACCAACCTCTTCGAAGACCTATTTGTAACCAGCAACTGGGGGTGGGAGTGTGCAGACAGGGAGGGAGGAGGAGGTAGGGGGAGGGCATGGGATGGGGGAGGGAGAATAATCGGGGGTAAGGGAGAAACGCACACAACACAGAGGAGAAATGGGGAGGTAGGCCCTGCACCTGAAGGAACCCTCCCACATGTACTGGACCCGGGAGGCAGAGCACCCGTCTCATCCTCTGGAATCGATGTTTCAATATGACTCTCTTTCACTGTAAATAATATATACAGATTTTTATGCAAGCTAATGTAAATAAGGTAATGCTATTGTTGGGACTATGGTCACACATCTGGTGACAATCTGTGATACTTTGTTGTTGTTTTTGTTCTGGTTTGTACGTTTTGATAGAGTGCAAAAATTCCTGTAAAATATTTGTTAAAAAAAGAAACTTCCTCCATTCTAGAATCTCCCATTAAAACCTCTCCCATTAAAGAATCTCCCATTAGAACCTCCCCCAGTAGAGAATCTCCCATTAGAACCTCTCCCATTAAAAAATCTCCCATTAGAAACTCCCCAGGAGAGAATCTCCCATTAGAAACTCTCCCATTAGAGAATCTCCCATTAGAAGCTCTCCCATTAGAGAATCTCCGTTAGAAACTCCCCTATTCGAGAATCTCCCACTAGAAACACACCCATCGGCCAGCACAGTGGCGCAGTGGGTTAGCACTGCTGCCTCATGGCCCGAAGTCCCAGGTTCAATCAAGGCTCTGGGTCACTGTCCGTGTGGAGTTTGCACATTCTCCTCGTGTTTGCGTGGGTTTCGACCCCACAACACAAAGATGTGTAGGGTAGGTGGATTGGCCATGCTAAATTGCCTCTTAATTGGAAGAAATGAATTGGGTACTCTAAATTTATTTTAAAAAAGAAACACACCCATTAGAGAATCTCCCGTTAGAAACTCCCCCATTAGAGAATCTCCCCTTAGAAACTCCCCCATTCGAGAATTTCCCATTAGAACCTCTCCCATTAGAGAATCTCCCGTTAGAAACTCCCCCATTCGAGAATTTCCCATTAGAACCTCTCCCATTAGAGAATCTCCCGTTAGAAACTCTCCTATTAGATAATCTCCCATTGGAAACTCCCCCATTAGAGAATCTCCCGTTAGAAACTCTCCCATTAGAGAACCTCCCATTGGAAACGCCCCTATCAGCGAATCTCCTATTCAGAATACCTCCATTAGTGGATATCCCATTAGAAGCTCCTCCATTAGAGATTCATCCCTCAGAATCTCCTGTTAGAAACTCCCCCATTTGCAAATCTCCCATTTGCATATCACCCATCAGAGAATTTTGCTTTAGAAACTCCCCAATCAGAGATCTCCCATTAGAAACAATCCCATTCGGGAATCTCCAATTCGGGAAACTTCCATTAGAAACCCTCCCATTAGAGAATCTCCGCTCGGAACCTCACCCATTTGAGAATCTCCCATTACACCTCCGAGATTAGAGAATCTGCCATTAACACCTTCCCGTCTCCAGAATTTCCCATTAGAAACTCCTCAATAGGAAAGCTCCCATTACAAACTCCTCCAAGAGGGACTCTCCCATTAGAAACTCCCCAATAGAGAATCTCCCATTAGGAACTCCCTCATTAGAGAATCTCCCATTGGAACCTCAAGTATTAGAAAATCTCCCATTCAAATTCCCTCATTTGAGATTCTCCCATTAGACACACACATTTAAATCTCTCCTATTTGTGAAACTCCCATTAGAATATTCCCCATTTGACAATCCACCATTGGAAACTCCTCCATTTGCAAATCTCCCATTAGAATCTCACCATTAGAGAATTTCTTATTGGAAACTCTCCAATTAGACAATCTCCAATTAGAAATTGTCCCACGAGTGAATATCCTATTAGAACCTCGCCCATTAGAGAATCACCCATTTGATCCTGCCCCAGTAGAGAATCTCCCATTAGAAACTATTCCATTGGAGAAAGTCCCTCATTCCGACATCTCTCAAAGAACATAAGAACTAGGAGCAGGAGTAGGCCACCTGGCCCCTCGAGTCTGCTCCGCCATTCAATGAGATCATGGCTGATCTTTTGTGGTCTCAGTTCAACTTTCCGACCTGAACACCATAACACCTAATCCCTTTATTCTTCAAAAAACTATCTATCTTTATCTTTAAAACATTTAATGAAGGAGCCTCAACTGCTTCACGGGGCAAGGAATTCCATAGATTAACAACCCTTTGGGTGAAGAAGTTCCTCCGAAACTCAGTCCTAAATCAATTTCCCCTTATTTTGAGGCTATGCCCCCTAGTTCTGCTTTCACCCACCAGTGGAAACAACCTGCCCGCATCTGTCCTATCTATTCCTTTCATAATTTTATATGTTTCTATAAAATCCCCCCTCATCCTTCTAAATTCCAACAAGTACAATCCCAGTCTACTCAACCTCTTTTCGTAAATCTCCTCTGCACACCCTCAAGCGCCAGTATGTCCTTTCTCAGGTAAGGAGACCAAAACTGAACACAATACAGGTGTGGCCTCACTAACACCTTATACAATTGCAGCATAACCTGCCCAGTCTTAAACTCCATCCCTCTAGCAATGAAGGACAAAATTCCATTTGTCTTCTTAATCACCTGTTGCACCTGTAAACCAACTTTTTGCGACTCATGCACTAGCACACCCAGGTCTCTCTGCACAGCAGCATGTTTTAATATTTTGCCATTTAAATAACAATCCCTTTTGCTGTTATTCCTACCAAAATGGATAACCTCACATTTGTCAACATTGTATTCCATCTGCCAGACTCTAGCCCTTTCACTTAACCTATCCAAATCCCTCTGCAGACTTCCAGTATCCTCTGCACTTTTTGCTTTACCACTCATCTTAGTGTCGTCTGCAAACTTGGACACATTGCCCTTGGTCCCCAACTCCAAATCATCTATGTAAATTGTGAACAATTGTGGGCCCAACACTGATCCCTGAGGGACACCACTAGCTACCGAGGTAATTACCCTGTCGGGTGCCTTATTTTATCTTCTAATGACAGTCGATAGTCCTGTTGATTGGAGGTGTCAAAAATACAACTTTATTGCTAATTATTCACTTGAATAAGAACTGAATCAAAACTTAGAAACAGAATATCAAACAATACATACAGGGGTCAAACGCATGGCAAAAAAAGCATTAAACATAAAAGCATAAATAAATCACTTTAAACACAAACAAACGGATAGATGATTCAAGAATTCAGAATGGCAGGAATTTAGGAATGAAACCTTGACCATGAGGTCCTACTTTTAAGGGAATGCTTATCGGTGGTCTAATCCCTAATTTACTCTCATTGGTTTCTAATTCTCAGTTGGGACCTCCTGATTTGTCAAATAGATGTCTGTTACTTAGAGAATGATTTATTGATCAAACATTGGCCATTACTTAAGATTTACTGATGCCCATCAAAGATAATTCAGTGTCTATGTACACATCATCATGAGAATAGGTTTCTCACGCCACTGCTGGCCATAGATCGTGCTGTAACTAATTAGTTGATACATTCTTATTGCTAAAAGCACTGAAATACAATAGTCTATTATAAGAAACATTTGTTGGAACAATATCTGAATTGCTGCAGACAAGACCTTAAAGTTCAATAGTTAATTCATCATCTGAAACAATGACTATCTTTTCATAGTCATGGCATTTTGAATAATGCCACTTTTTATCGATGCACTCAATCAGTACCTAAGAACATCAATAAATCAATAATCTATCACACCCCATTAGTGAATCTCCCATTGGAAACTCCACCATTACAGAATCTCCCCACCCCCACAAGCAATTCTCTCATTAGAACCCCTCCCCCATTAGAGAATCTTCCATTAGAAACACACCCATTTGAGAATTTCCAATTACAAATTTCCCTATTAGAGAACCTACCATTAGGCAATCTCCTGATAAAGAAACTTCCTTTTAGCCAGCCCATCCAATGTTTGTTTACATTAATTTTAATGTGTGGTATTTAATAAGGTTGGTTTATATAGTGAACAATTTGACTAGGTGGGCTTTCTAATGTGCTGAAACCGCAACCCCAGTTTTAGTGTGGAGCTGCAGTTTATAAATCTACTCCAAATTGTCTCGTTGTTTGGTTGGATTATTCATTTGCGACCAGTTATGCTTCTTTGGAGATGGCATTTGTTCCCAATCTCAGCGTACTTGTGCTTCCCCCTTGCAGGTCTGATTGGATTTTTCATTGCCTTTGGTATCGCTATGGGGAAAATGGGGGAGAAGGCAAAGATGATGGTAGATTTCTTCAACATCCTCAATGAGATTGTTATGAAGCTGGTGATAATGATTATGTGGTAAGAGCTGCCGCATCACTCTGATCGTTGAAACAACAATTGTTCAATCTATAATTACCACCTTCTCCACAATGCCAAAAGAGCATCAACATCTGCCTGCTCTGAAATCCCTTTTATCCAATTATGGCTAATCATCCACTTTCAAAGAGGGATATTTTAACCAACCTTTATTGCATGAAACCTGTCCTCCAGCTAGAAGGGTTTACTTAGCCAGTACAAAGGGGGCTTTGAACTTGTGAATTGATGATGTAGATTCACTGGCTATTAGTTAATAGTTTTGCCTGATATAATAAATGTCTTTCTTAAAGACGGACCAAATCTTCTGATCTTCAGATAATCTGAGACCAGACGTAAAACCGAAATGTGTGTTGGGACGATGTGCAAGTCCCAAAGTGCAGACTCCTTGCGAATTGCCTGGGAATTTTTAACTTCCGATGGGTAACTCCCCTGGTCCTTTCAACCCTTTGTGAATGTTTCCACCTCCGAGTGAGAATCAGAGACTTTGAAGAGCTCTGCAGTACTTACCTGAAGAGTTAATCAGGAAATGTTAATACTGAGCCTAACTCCAGATGTCTCAATCACTCACATAGACTCCTCCTAACCACCCCTGCTGACCCTCTGGGAAATATCCCTTAAACCCCCAGAGCACCTTACTCACTCCCCAGCTACCCTCCCAACCAGTAGACTACCCTCCTGATCTCACACTTATAAACAACTCCTAACCCCTCACCCATTTTATTCTTTCATGGGATGTGGGCATCCTTGGCAAAGGATTCCTAATTGCCCTTGATGTAAGTGGCTTTATAGGCCATTCCACCATAGGGCAGTTAAGAATCAACCACATTGTTGGGGATTTGGAGTCACAGGATCCAGGATGAGGAATGCAGATTTCCCTCCCGCAAGGGCATTAGTGAACCAGATGTTTTTTTACAACAAGTTACGATAATTTCAAGGCCACCATTACTGAGGTTATCTTTATATGTCAGATTTTTATTAACTGAATTTAAATTCCACGAGTTTCTCTGGTGGGATTTGAACCCATGCCCCCAGGGCATTATCCTGGGACTCAAGATTACTAATTCAGTGGCATTACCACTATGCCACCATCTCTCTGTAGTCATTTACTCACATCTACCCACTTTATCCACCTACACACGACCCATTTTCCCAGCTACCCCTCTCTGCACCTACCTACCTTACCCATTTAACCATTTACCGACCTGACCATCCTACCTCCCACACATACTCCACCTACCTACCTCACTCATCTACCTCCCTACCCATTTATCCATACCTACCACCTCATCACCTCATCCACGTAGCCCTTACTGAAGTATCCACTTACTCATCTCACCCATCTACCCATCTTATCCACACAGTTACCAATTCACTAACATTCAGACCCTACATTTAAAGGGCAGATATAACAGTGGGGTACCTTGGTTTTCCCCACTTGTACTCTGATTTGATGGATTCCCCGATGGAAGCTGCACTCTGAATTTCTGGGACAGCCGGGTTTGGAAGACCCCAGTGGAAATGCGGAGCAGCACCAGGCTGGGCAAATATCTGGATGCAGCAGCAACCCAACAAACTGATCCTTAGAATAGCCCTCAGCAGGGGATTGTGTTTGAGAATTAGGTGTGTGCACCCTGGGAATTAGTGTTCCCTTTCTTAATCTGGGGAGCGGCAGTGTTTTAAAAAAAATAAATTTAGAGTACCCAATTTTAATGTGGCCAATGACCTATTCTGCACGTCTTTGGGTTGTGGGGGTGAAATGGGGAGAGTGTGCGGGCTCTGCGTGGACGGTGACCCGGGGCTGGGCTCGAACCTGGGACCTTCGCGCTGTAGGGCGGCAGTGCTGGCCACTGTGCCACCGTGCTGCCCCTGCTGCAGACAGTTGTAATGGTTTTACTGCTGCTGGCTCAAATCAACTGGCGGCGCAACCCAAGGATGGAACCTGAGATATCTGGTTTGGATGACTCGAATGTATTGCCTCTGAACCATTGGAAGTTATAACATTTTCCTGAATATTTTTGTTTATTTGACAGTGCTACTCAGGATATCTGGTGAGAGTTTGAAGCAACAGTGGAGTTGTGGTTGAGCTTGTTGAAGCACCAAAATACAAAGCAACTAAAGTATAACATTCAACCAAGGTTGCCAGTCTCGCCAGATCCACGAAAGGAAGCTTCTGAGCATTCAGGTTCCACAGGGAGATAGCAGGGCTGGGGACTGAGGACGGCACGGTGGCATGGTGGTTGGCGCTGTTGCTTCGCAGCATCAGGTTCCCGGGTTTGATTACCACTTGGGTCGCTGTCTGTGCAGAGTCTGCACGTTCTCCCCATGCCTGAGTGAGTTTCCTCCGGGTGCTCCGGTTTCCTCCCACAAGTCCCGAAGGACGTGCTTGTTCGGTGAATTGGACATTCTGAATTCCCCCTCAGTGTACCCAAACAGGCGCCGGACTGTGGCGACTAAGGAATTTTCACAGTAACTTCATTGCAGTGTTAATGTAAGCCTACTTGTGACAATAATAAAGATTATTATTGTATTGTTGTTCATTCATTGACAACAATGGCAGAAGTCAGTCATTTAACTGGAGAATGAAATATGATCTTTTCAATAACTTGCTGTGGGCACTGCTGACAAGATCAACATTCGCTATCTAACTCTTTATACAACTGAGTGACTTGCAAGTCCATTTCAGAGGACAGTTCATAGTCAACAACACCTTTGGAAGTCTGGAGTCACATATAGACCAACTGAATAAGAACAACAGATTTCCACCCCTAAAGGTCTCAAGTATACCAGAGGACAGTGAACAATCAGCGAGGCGACGGCTAAGACCTCTGCCACTGTACCTGTCTGAAATTCGCAGATGTGTCATAGTAACCAGTATGAGCTTTTTATTAAATTAACTGAATTTCCCAGCTGCCATGTTGAAATTTGAACAGTTCAGTAGTATAACTGCTATGTAAAGTGAATATAAGTACAAATAATTATTTTCCCCATTCCCAAAGCAAAGAGCTCACTTATTGAATGCAATTTTGATCAAACATCATGTATGCAAGAATAGGTAGTGCTGTTTCACAAAGTATTGATAAAAAGTATTTTTATTCCAAATTTTTTACTTTTTACATTTTACAATAACAAACCCACACAACACATTAAACCTCCCTCCACGATCTCCCCCCTCCCCACCCCCTCCCCCATGCCTCAACTGTCAATGGTAACCAACTCTCCAAAATGCAGAATGGACAAACCTCAACTTTTGTGGAACACATGTCCCAGCTTCCCCCAGCAAATTTCACCATCTCCAGGGCTCAAAACTCCAAGTTCCGCCGCCATGCCGAGGCACAGGGTGAAGAAGCTGACCTCCGCCCCAACAAGACCAGCCCGTGAACAATCAGCGAGGCAAAGGCTAAGACCTCTAGAGCTGAAAACTGCCCTCCAAACCTCTCCAGCTTCAGGCAGGACCAAATAATCCGCACACGATTCACAGGATCCCTCCTATATCGCTCACAGATATCTTCCATCCTTAAACAGCCAGCTCATCCTTGAATTTGTCAGTGTGCCTTGTACACCACCTTCAGTTGTATCAGCCCCAGCCTAACACAAGAAGTGGAGGCATTCGCCCTCCGCAGCACTTCACACCACAGTTCCCCTCTCCAACCCCATCCCAGCACTTTCTCCCACTTAGCCTTAACCCCCTCCATGGACACCTTACCCTCCTCAAATCCTCCCATAAATCTCTGCTGATAGCACCCCCTCCAACAGCGAAGAGGCAGGCACTATCGGAATGGTCAGGAAGACTTTATTTGCAAAGTCCCATACCTGCACCCACCCTAATTGCTGAGAGGCAGTTATCTGTCAGTCACCTGAGGCCTGTTTAGGGGCACAAAGGTGCACATTGTATTCTTCTCTTTGAAGCTTAAGTAGTGTGAGTCACCCTGGTTAGTTGAGGTCTGTATAAAAGACAGACAGAAATCGCACTCAGTAAGCTTTGTGCAAGTGAAGGAGACACAGCCAGAGTGAGGCACATCCAGAGTGGCAATTTGGAACTTGGTAATTTGGTGCAGTGAGGTAATTCGGTACAGAGTGGGAGAAGGTGCTTTTTCCCTACTATTTTGATCTCTCTCTTTCTTCTGGCCTGTAACTTTTAATCTGCAGGGAGAGAACCAGAGAGCATCTGAGAACCTGGAAATGTAAGTGACTTTTATTTATTTTTGTTAAATTAAGCATTGCTAAACTAATTAAACATAATTACTTTTTACTTAATTATAATTTAGAGGGGTATCTAAGCCAGAGATCGGAGAGTACTGTATTTAGCTTTCACATTTATAGTAGAAATCTAGTATTAGGAAGCATATAGTTAACAGTAACTTTTTTTTTAACTTTTAAATTTAATTTACTAATTAAATAATGCAATGTCAATTAGAGGGGTGCAGTGCTCTGACTGTGAGATGTGGCAGGTCCGGGAGGCTTCAGGAGCATGCAGGTGGCAGAAAGCGTCATAGATAGCAGTTATATAAATGTGGTCACACCCACGGTGCAGGCAGAGAATGGATGACCACCAGAAAGGGCAGGCAGTCAGTGCAGGAATCCCCTGTGATTGTCCCCCTCTCAAACAGGCACACCGCTTTGGATACTGTCGGGGGTATAGCCTATCATGGGAAAACAGCAGCAGCAAGAGCAGTGGCACCATGGCTAGCTCTGATGGGCAGAAGGGAGGGTTAAAGCACAGAAGAGCAATAGTCATAGGGGACTTTATAGTCAGGGGCACAGATAGGCGCTTCTGTGGACCTGAAAGAGACTCCAGGATGGTATGTTGCCTCCCTGGTGCCAGGGTCCAGGATGTCTCTGAACGGGTAGCGGGCATCCTGAAGGGGGAGGGCAAACAGGCAGAGGTCTTTGTACATATTAGTACTAACGACATAGGCAGGAAGGGGCATGAGGTCCTGCAGCACGAGTTCAGGGAGCAAGGCAGAAAGTTAAAAGACAGGACCTCTAGGGTTGTAATCTCGGGATTACTCCCTGTGCAACGTGCCAGTGAGCCTAAAAATAGGAAGATAGAGCAGCTAAACACGTGGCTAAACAGCTGGTGTAGGAGGGAGGGTTTCCATTATCTTGACCACTGGGAGCTCTTCCGGGGCAGGTGTGAACTGTATAAGAAGGACGGGTTGCATTGAAACTGGAGAGGCATAAATATCCTGGCCGCGAGGTTTGCTAGTGTCATACAGGAGGGTTGAAACTAGTATGGCAGGGGGGTGGGCACCGGAGCAATAGGTCAGAAGGTGAAAGCCTTGAGGGAGAACTAGGGAATAGGGCCAGTATGGCTCTGAGGCAGAGCAGACAGGGAGATGTTGCTGAACACAGCGGGTGTGGTGGCCTGAAGTGCATATGTTTTAATGTAAGAAGTATTACAGGTAAGGCAGATGAACTTAGAGCTTGGATCAGTACTTGGAACTGTGATGTTGTTGCCATTACAGAGACCTGCTTGAGGGAAGGACAGGATTGGCAGCTAAACGTTCCAGGATTTAGATGTTTCAGGCTGGATAGACGGGGATGCAAATGGGGTGGCGGGAGTTGCGCTACTGGTTAGGGAGAATATCACAGCTGTACTATGGGAGGACACCTCAGAGGGCAGCGAGGCTATATGGGTAGAGATCAGTAATAAGAAGGGTACAGTCACAATGTTGGGGGTTTACTACAGGCCTCCCAACAGCCAGCGGGAGATAGAAGAACAGATAGGTAGACAGATTTTGGAAAAGAGTATAAACAACAGGGTTGTTGTGATGGGAGACTTCAACTTCCCCAATATTGACTGGGACTCACTTAGTGCTAGGGGCTTGGACGGGGCAGAGTTTGTAATGAGCATCCAAGAGGGCTTCTTAAAACAATATGTAGACAGACCAACTAGGGAAGGGGCTATCCTGGACCTGGTATTGCGGAATGAGCCCGGCCAGATGGTAGAAGTTTCAGTAGGGGAGCATTTCGGGAACAGTGACCACAATACAGTAAGTTTTAAAGTGCTGGTGGACAAGGATAAGAGTGGTCCGAGGGTGAATGTGCTAAATTGTGGGAAGGCTAATTACAACAATATTAGGCAGGACCTGATGAACCTAGATTGGGGCTGGATATTTGAGGGTAAATCAACATCTGACATGTGGGAGTTGAAAGGAATTCAGGACCGGCATGTTCCTGTGAGGAAGAAGGATACGGCAAATTCCAGGAACCTTGGAAAACGAGAGATATTGTAGGCCTCGTCAAAAAGAAAAAGGAGGCATTTGTCAGGGCTAAAAGGCTGGGAACAGACAAAGCCTGTGTGGAACATAAGGAAAGTGGGAAGGAACTTAAGAAAGGAGTCAGGAGGGCTAGAAGGGGTCACAAAAAGTCATTGGCAAATAGGGTTAAGGAAAATCCCAAGGCTTTTTACATGTACATAAAAAGCAAGAGGGTAGCCAGGGAAAGAATTGGCCCACTGAAGGATAGGCAAGGGAATCTATGTATTGAACCAGAGGAAATGGGCGAGGTACTAAATTAATACTTTGCATCAGTATTCAACAAAGAGAAGAAATTGGTGGATGTTTAGTCTGGAGAAGGGTGTGTAGATAGCCTGGGTCACATTGAGATCCAAAAAGACGAGGTGTTGGGCGTCTTGAAAAATATTAAGGTAGATAAGTCCCCAGGGCCTGATGGGATCTACCCCAGAATACTGAAGGAAGCTAGAGAGGAAATTGCTGAGGCCTTGACAAAAATCTTTAGATCCTCACTGTCTTCAGGTGATGTCCCGGAGGACTGGAGAATGGCCAATATTGTTCCTTTGTTTCAGAAGGGCAGCAAGGATAATCCGGGGAACTACAGGCCGGTAAGCCTTACGTCAGTGGTAGGGAAATTGCTGGAGAGCATTCTTCGAGACAGGATCTACTCCCATTTGGAATCAAATGGACGTATTAGTGAAAGGCAGCATGGTTTTGTGAAGGGGAGGTCGTGTCTCACTAACTTGATAGAGGTTTTCAAAGAGGTCACACAGATGATTGATGCAGGTAGAGCAGTGGATGTTGTCTAAATGGACTTCAGTAAGGCCTTTGACAAGGTCCCTCTTGGTAGACTGGTACAAAAGGTGAAGTCACACGGGATCAGGGGTGAGCTGGCAAGGTGGATACAGAACTGGCTAGGTCATGGAAGGCAGACAGTAGCAATGGAAGGGTGCTTTTCTAATTGGAGGGCTGTGACTAGTGGTGTTCCGCAGGCATCAGTGCTGGGACCTTTGCTGTTTGTAGTATATATAAATGATTTGGAGGAAAATGTAACTGGTCTGATTAGTAAGTTTGCAGACGACACAAAGGATAGTGGAATTGTGGATAGCGATGAGGACTGTCAGTAGTTACAGCAGCATTTAGATAGTTTGGAGACTTGGGCAGAGAGATGGCAGATGGTGTTTAATCCAGACAAATGTGAGGTAATGCATTTTGGAAGGTCTAATGCAGGTAGAGAATATACAGTGAATGGTAGAACCCTCAAGAGTATTGAAAGTCAGAGAGATCTAGGTGTACAGGTCCACAGGTCACTGAAAGTGGCAAGACAGGTGGAGAAGGTAGTCAAGAAGGCATACAGCATGCTTGCCTTCATTGGCCGGGGCATTCAGTATAAGAATTGGCAAGTCATGTTGCAGCTGTATAGAACCTTAGTTAGGCCACACTTGGAGTATCGTGTTCAATTCTGGTCGCCACACTACCAGAAGGATGTGGAGGCTTTAGAGAGGGTGCAAAAGAGATTTACCAGGATGTTGCCTGGTATGGTGGGCATTAGCTTTGAGGAGCGATTGAATAAACTTGATTTGTTCTCACTGGAACGACGGAGATTGAGGGGCGACCTGATAGAGGTCTACAAAATTATGAGGGGCATAGACAGAGTGGATAGTCAGAGGCTTTGCCCCAGGGTAGACGGATCAATTACTAGGGGCATAGGTTTAAGGTGCGAGGGGCAAGGTTTAGAGTAGATGTACAAGGCAAGCTTTTTACACAGAGGGTAGTGGGTGCCTGGAACTCACTGCTGGAGGAGGTGGTGGAAGCAGGGACGATAGTGACATTTAAGGGGCATCTTGACAAATACATGAATAGGATGGGAATAGAGGGATACGGACCCAGGAAGTGTAGAAGATTGTAGTTTAGTCGGGCAGCATGGTCGGCACGGGCTTGGAGGGCCGAAGGGCCTGTTCCTGTGCTGTACTTTTCTTTGTTCTTTGATCTGCGCCCAATAATAGTCAATATCAGTGTTAGGAGCATCTGATATCAGCCTGATGAGTTTGAAAGGTTGGAAAACATGATAGAACAGCTTGTATTTATAAAGGGCCTTTAAGATAATGAGTCATTCCAAGACACATCACAGAAACATGTTAATCCAAAATGTTGACTGAGTCATATAAATTCAGCTGAGCAAACGCTTGGACAGTAGTCAATTTTAACAAGTGCCTTAAAGAGAGAGAGAGAGGGGGAGAGGTGTCGGAAGTAAATTCCAGAGCTTAGGACCCAGGCAAGTAAAGGTCCGGCCAGAAATGGTGAAATGATTCAAATTGGGGATGCTCAAGAAGCCAGAATTAGATGAGCACAGATATCTTGGAGGGTTGTGGAGCTGAAGGGGTTTATATAGATAGGGAGGGTGAAACCATGAAGGGATCCGAAAACAAGTAATGCACATTTTAACTTTCAAATGTTACTTTGGGATTTTCTGCACATCCCACCGTATGTTTTGTGATGACAGAGGGGTCCTGCAATTGGCCGGCGGTGGGATCTTTTCGTCCACCGTTGTCAATATGTTTTCCCGTTGAATGTACCCTTCACTGCCAGGAAACCCCCACCGGGGCTGCACCATTGGAGGACCGGAAGATCCTGCTGGCGGGAATGGCTATAAAGTTCTAGCCTTTATGTATTCACTTCATTAAGTTATAAATTAAAATTAAACTGGAGCTGTTGTTAACTAGGAGGCCAGGTAGGTCAGTGAACATCAGCATGAATAGGACTTGTTCTGAGTTAATGCACAGGAATCTCTGAATTCTCTGGCCATTTGCTGGCACAAGGTTCTCTGCTCACGCCGGCAGCTCAGCCCCGCTCACGGTTTTCCTGGTAGCAGATGACTTCAATGGGATTTCCTATTGACAGCGGCATGAGCAGAGAATACCTCCAGCAGCCAGCGGCGCCCCACCGAGAAACGCAAGGCGGGTGTATCTCGCCCCCAGGTTCATGGAGGTTTCAACTGGAAGAACTCTGGAAGAATGAAATCCAGAGGTTTGAAAGGCATGGATGAGAGTGTCAGCAGCTTGAAAAGACAGTGTCGGAGTCACGGAGGACAGGTCAATGAAAGAAGGAGGAGGACAGATGTCACAGTCACAAAGCATATCACTTGTGAATTTGCCACGAGTTGTCTTGGCAATTTAGTAGGGGAAGAAATCTGATTGGAGTGCTTCAAACACGGTTTCAGGAAAGATGCAGATTATGAAGGCTACAACACACTGAAGGATTTTAGACAGGAAAACGTGGTTGGAAATGGGGTGGTAGCTTACATGGGAGAAGGTCTTATGGCGTGGGGATAATATACCTACCTCTGGACCAGAAGGTCTGGGCTCAAATTCTACTTTAATGCCACAAATGCTGTGCTTGTAATATAGTCAAACAGGTTAACTGTCAACCTGATAACAGGCAGTGTGGGAGAGGGCCCTGATCAGCCACGTTGAAAACGTCAATGGCAAATCACTGCAGTAAATTGTCAAGCATAATCATGGACGTATTGAATGCAAGTCCATGGTTGCGGGCATTGGTATCTGAAGGTGGATGTGTGTACATGGGCAGATGGAAAGATTTTGGAGAAAGAGGTGATGGTAACAATAGACAATATTAGCTAATATGGGAGTCAGAAATGGAAGCTGGATTGTCAGTACTGGAAATAGAGGGAGTAGGAGTTGGATTTCATGCCCAGGGTGATTTCAGAGGAGATTGGCGTCTGGTGATATCTGAAATTAATAATCCAACAAAGTGATCATTCCTGGCATCATTCTGCACATATAATTAGTTCAACAGTTGAAGTTTAGTCGAAAACCCAACAAACAATATCTGATAAAATTCTTAACCCAGAAAGTGGAATGTGGATAAAAGCAAATTACTGCGGATGCTGGAATCCGAGACCAAAGAGAAAATGCTGGAAAATCTCAGCAGGTCTGGCAGCATCTGTCGGGAGAGAAAAAAAGCTAATGTTTCGAGTGCTGGTGATCATTTGTCAAAACCTTTGTCAGAGTGGAATGTGGAACCTGCTACTGCAAGGACTAATTGAGGTGGATAGCATAAATGTATTTAAGGGTAGACTAGATAAACACAAATGGGGAGAAAGGAATAGTGGAGGTGGTGAGTTAGATTAAGTAGGCTGAGAAGATGTTTGGGATTAACATCGGCTAGTTTAGGGCAGCACGGTGGCGCAGTGGGTTAGCCCTGCTGCCTCATGGCGCCGAGGTCCCAGTTTCGATCCCGGCTCTGGGTCACTGTCCGTGTGGAGTTTGCACATTCTCCCCGTGTCTGCGTGGGTTTCACCCCCACAACCCAAAGATGTGCAGGGTAGGTGGATTGGCCATGCTAAATTGCCTCTTAATTGGAAAAAATGAATTGGGTACTCTAAATTTATAAAATAAAAACATCGGCTAGTTGGGCTGAATCGCCTATTTCTGAGCTGTAATTTGTTCATCTATGCAATAATTAACTATCATACTAAAATTACAACTAGTCCACTGAGGCCCTTTGTGGGAGGATGGTAGCATTGTGGTAATACACTGTGCCAGTAATCCAGAAGCCCAGGCTAATGCTCGGGGGATATGGGTTCAAATCCCGCCATGGCAGCTGGAGGAATTTAAATTCAATTCATAAATCTGGAATAAAAAAGCTAGTGTCAGTAATGGTGACCCTGAAACTATCATTGATTGTTGTAAAAGCCCATCTGGTTCACTAATGTCCTTCAGGGAAGGAAATATGCCATCCTTATCTGGTCTGGCCTACAGGACACTCTCAGGCCACATTATTGTAATGTGGTTGGCTTTTAACTGACCTATGAAATGGCCTAGAAAGCAACTCAGTTCAATGATGAATAAGGATGGGCCCAGCCAGCAATGCCCACATGAAATAATTCAAAAGGTGAATTGTTTTGTCGGTCAGTTCACCAAAGGAAATTGAACAAAGGAGGGTAAAAGGAACTGAGATGCAGTCAGAGTAGCTTCTGGGGGCCGGATGGCCTATTACTGGTCCTATATTCACATCACACAGGTGCCAGGCAATGACCAGCTCCAAGAAGAGAAAATCTAACCACCTCCCTTTGACATTCAATGGCATTGCCATCACTGAATCCAACACTATCAACATCCTAGAGGTTACCATTGACCACAGATTAAACTGGACCAGTCATATTAATACTGTGGCTACAAGAGTAGATCAGAGACTGGAAATCCTGTGGTGAGTAACTCACATCCTGACTCCTCAAAACATGTCCACCATCTACAAGGCACAAGTCAGGAGTGTGATGGAATACACTCCACTTGCCTGGATGAGTGCAGCTCCAGCAACACTCAAGACTCCTGTTTGATTGACACCTCATCTGCTATCTCCAACATCCAGTCCCTTCATGACTGACTCACAATAGCAGCAGTGTGTACCATTTACAAGATGCACTGCAGTAACTCACCAAGGCTCCTTTGACAACGCCTTCCAAATCCAAGATCTCTACCATCCGGAAGGACAAGGGCAACAGATGCATTCGAACACCACCACCTACATGTTCCTCTCCAAATCACACACCATGCTGACATGGAACCATATCGCCGTTCCTTCACTGTGGAAGGATCACACTGCTGGAACTCCATCCTAACGGCACTGTGGGTTGGGAAAGTTCAAGGAAGCCGCTCACCACCAGTCTATCCAGGGCGATTAAAATGCCGTCCTTGTCAGCAACACCCACATCCTGTGAAAGAATAAAAACATTTCCTAACAACTCAACTGTGTTGTGTGATATTGTGTGATGCTTTTAAACTTTCATCAGATACATCCCTCAAACTAAGTCAGATAATGCTTATATGGAAACCCTTGCTCAATAGAGATTAGTGTATGTCTTTATACACTCAGCACACCCGAGGGACCACCAAGAAACCTCATTACTGCATTTAATTCATTGAATTGACAGTTGCCCTTGGAATAATATAAGCCATACTCATGTAATAAATAATAAATCAGGCTTATCAGAAATAAATGATTGATGAGTGAAGAATCTACAAAGCAGATTTGACTTAATTACAATACATTTGTCTTGTATGTCTTGGGCTACAAAATTAAAACACTTGACACTTTGCTAGCTCTGTATATAATACAAATCCTGGCTAAGCATCTGAACATGAAGAAAGACTTGTGTTTAGACAGTGCTTTCCACAGGCACCAGGGATCTCTGTGGTATTATCATAACTATCAGCACTGCAAGGGTTAATGCAGTGTCGCGAGTAGCCACTAGAAGGAGCTACAGTTACAACTATATAAGGCAGTGATACTGAACCTTGTAGGGGAGTGTGTGCAGGAGTTAGCTAGTGAGGGTCAGAAGAGCAGATAGTGTAAGTGAGTGCAGATCATAGTTTGAACCAGTTGTGAGATTAGCTGTAGATGCGTGTAGTTTAGATGTTATTAATCAACTGTGCATTCTTAAGGAGTATGTATCAAATCCAATTCAGCAGTGTTAATAAATTTGTAGCTTTGTTTAAGTTAAAGCTATTTTGTGGTCTTTGTGAACACTATGCCAGCTATCCTGAAATAAGCAACACAAAGAACACCACAATCTCAAAGCACCTGACAACCAATAAAGTATTTTTAATCTGAAGGAGCTGATGTAATGTCAGAAATGTGGCAGTCAATTTCACAGAGCAACCTCCCACAACCTCATCACTAGCTAATTTGTTTTGTGATAATGATTTAGGGCTAAATATTGGCCAGGCCACTAGAGATAACTCCCGTGGTCATCTTCACATAGTCCACAGGGTCTCTTCCATTCACCTGGGATCACAAATTGTGCCTCAGTCCAGGGAGCTGCTTCTACACTGTACCTCTTACTCCAGTACTCAACTGGAGGGTCAACCTAGATTTTTACAACCAGACAGGCATGGCGAGGCAACTGGGAGCATTCATGGAGCAGATGGGTGCTGTGGACGCATGGTGGGTCCAACACCCTGGTGAGAAGGAATTCTCATTTTTTTCGCCGGTGTACAAGGCACACTCAAGGATATACTTCTTGGCAGTGGGGAAATTGGTGCTTCCAGGTACAGGAGGGGCAGAACACTCCGCGATAGTAATCTCTGACCACGCTCAATATTACGTGGATGTGAGGTTGGAGACCGGCCGTGCCCAATGCCCCAAATGGAGGCTTGACACAGACCTCTTGGCCGACATGGTCATCTGCCAGAAAACATCACAGGCCATAGGCGAGTACTTCACCAACAACCAGAATAGGGAATTCTCATCTTCCACTGAAGACTGTGATTAGGGGACAGATTATAGCCTACAAGGCACATAGAGAGAGGGAAGAGAGGGAGGCCTGGCATCAATTGATTGACCCCATTCTGTAGGTCGACAGAAAATATTCCGAGGCCCCAACCATAGAGCCTCTGGCAGAGGGGAAAAAGCTGCAAATGAACTTTAACCTGTTATCCACCAGGCAAGCAGCTCACCAACTCCGCCAGACACGGGGGACCTTCTATGAACACGGAAAGGAGCTGGCCGCCTACTGGCTCCCAGCTGAGAAAGCAGGCTGCTACAAAGGAGATAGCCCAGGTGAGGAATAGCAGAGGCAGACTGGTAACCAAGCAAAAAGAGGTCAACCATGCATTCGAGACCTTCTACTGAGGGCTCTACACCTCCGAGCCCCTCAGTGGGGGGGCGGGGTTGAAAAGGTTCCTCGATGCACTGGACATGCCAGTTGTGGGGTACAATAGGTGGGGGGCTGGAAGCACCAATAGGACTGGAAGAGATCATGGAGAATATCAACTCCATACAAGGGCCGAAGGCGTTGGGACATGGCGGGTTCCCGGCGGGCTTCGATAAAAAATTCGCACCAGCCCTGGCCCCACACCGACGGGAAATGCTGGCTAGTGAGGGGCACCCTGCCTCCTACGCTAACACAGGCCATGATGTCGCTGATACCCAAAAAACATCAATACCCGACGGAATGCGGATCATGCAGACTCGCGTAGATGCGAAGATACTCGCAAAAGTCCTGGCCAAGAGATTGGAGAACTGCGTACCAGAGGTTGTCGCCGAGGACCAGACAGACTTTGTTAAGGGTAGACAGCTAGCTCCGAACATCAGGCGGCTGCTGAATGTCAGAATGATCCCTTCCGGGAAGAGAATACCAGAGGCAACCCAGACGTAGAAAAGGCCTTTGACAGAGTCGAATGGAAGTACCTCATTGAGGCACTGGAGCGGTTTGGGCTAGGAACAGGGTTCACCTCCTGTACAACGCCCCCAAGACGAGCGTTCGAACCAACAGCATCAGTTCTCAATATTTCCAGCTGCATAGAGGCACAAGGCAGGGATGCCAACTGTCCCCACTCTTGTTTGCCCTGACAATTGAACCCCTGGCCATCGGTCTGCGAGATGCAAAAAGCTGGAAGCGCATTCAAAGAGGGGACAGAGAGCAGAGTTTCACTCTGTGCGGATGACCTGCTTCTCTACGTCTCAGACTGACAGAAAGTCCTGAAAGCAATCATGCAGCTCCTGGAAGAGTTCAGACCCTTCTGGGCTACAAACTCAATTTGGCAAGAGCAAGGCATACCTGGTACAAGGCATGGAATAGGTGAGGTTGGAGGAACCCACCTGCAAGCGAACAACCCTCCAGGTCCTCACCACGGCAGCTCTCTCATCCCCCTCTGACAAAGTACACATCAAGCCCAGTGGTGGCGGCCACATTGAGGATATGGTACCAAACGAGGCAGCATTCCAGTCTAACTGAGATGTTCCCCATCTGCGGCAACCACAAATTCCCACCAGCCATCCTCGACACCACCTTCAAAAAATGGAGACCGGATGGGGGGCCACTGGCGGTCAGGGACTTTTTAGGGGACGGACTTGCGACCTTGGGCGAACTGATGGAAAACCTGGAACTACTGACAGGACAGGGACTCAGGGCCCTCCAAATTACACTCCTCCGCAAGGAACCCCAGGGCCTCGAGAGGCACACTACTAGAGGAACTAATAAATACAGATAATAAGGAGGGCAGAACTGTGGGAACGTCTACAGACAGTTACTCGATAGGGCAAGACTACCACTGGATTAAGCCAGACGAAAATGGGAGAACCAACTGGGGATGGAAGAGGGTTAGGGACTCTGGAGCGAAGCACTGAGCAGGGCCAACTCCACCACCTCCCACGCAAAGCTCAGCCTCATGCAGTTCAAAGCGGTGCACAGAGCTCACCTAACCAGAACCCAAATGGAGCAGGTTCTTCCTGAAGGTGGAGGATAATTGCGAACGGTGCCAGGAAGGCGTGGCCAACTACGCCCACATGTTCTGGGCCTGCCCCAGACTTGTTGGGTTCTGGTATCCTTCTACGAGGCGATGTCCAAGGTTGTGGGAGTGAGGGTGGGGGCAGTTCCCGAGAGTGGCAGTCTTTGGGGTGTTGGACCAGACAGAACTAAATATGGGGAAGAGGGCCGATGCCCTTGCTTTTGCTTCATTAATCGCACACCAGAGAATCCTGCTCAGCTGGCGATCAGCAGCAGCACCCACAGCTGCAGACTAGCTGGCAGACCTGTCGGAATTTCTCCACCAGGAGGAGATCAAATACACCATCCTCCGGTTGGGCGAGAGATTCCACAAAGCATGGGTGGCATTCATCAGCCTGTTCTAAGCCTGTTTGAAGCCAATAGTGATTAGGAAGAAAGGGGAGGAGGGGGGATAAATGAAGGCTGACAAGATCACACAGAACAGAGAGGAACAATGGTGGGGTGGGGGGCAGCAAGCAAGGAACCCAGCGAAGTATCAGGAAGGGACATGGGAAAAGAGTGACCGGGGGTGGGGGCGGGGCAGATAACCCTCTCCAGCAATGCCATAGGGTAACAGCAACAACTACAAATTGAAACAAAAAATATAAAATGGCGAAAGAAGGGGCCAAGATGGAGCCCGACAATCAATGGGGGGAAGAGGGAGGAAGGGGGAGTAAGTAAAGGGGGAGAGTCGGTGAAAGGGGTACATGTAAATTGTACAGAAGAAACACCATAGTCTGTAAAGTTTATGTGTTTTTTATATGCCTAATTGTTAAAATTGGAAGATTCTAATAAAAATATTTATTAAAAAGAATCTAGATTTTTACACTCAAGTTCTGGAATGGGTCTGGAATCTTGAAAGGTGGTTGAAAGAATGCAACTATTGAACCATGCCAGATACATGAATCAGAGATTTCATTTAACCTTCATAAGGTCTTTACATTTTCATCATTACCTCAATGAACCCAGAATGCCTGAAAACTGGGAAAGTGCCTGGCATCAGAACTCCATGTTCAGACATTCAGTAGGATATTTTCCTATTATGCGAACTGATCTCTTTTTGTCAGATAAACAGTCCAATAGTACTGGTGGGCTTTAACTGGACCATCTCAAAATGGATGATTGACACACATCCATTTAAACCTGTTGTAAGTGCTCTCGCTGTTGTAATATTGGTCCAGACACTAGCCATTCTGACAAAAAGGTCCATCAGACAACAATTAGAAACACATTTAGCCAGGTCACTGGGGATAACTCCTCTGCTCTCTTTCAGACACATGAGAAGACAGACAGGGCTCAGTTTAGCATCTCACCCAAAAGACGGTAACTCTGACAGTGCAGCACTCCATCAGCACTGCACTTGGAGTATCCAGGTACGTTTGATACTCGAGTACTTCAAATGAAGTTTCAACCTATGACCCTTTGACTCAGAGGTCAGAGTACCAGATGTGACTGAACCACAGCAGGGAGGCAGGCAAAGTGCTCATCTCTGAAGTTGCTCTCTGAGTTCTAACCTTTGATATTTCCTTTGTGTCATTAAGGTACTCTCCCTTCGGTATTGCCTGCCTCATTTGTGGAAAGATTGTGGCCATTAAAGACTTGGAGGTCGTTGCTAGACAACTGGGCATGTACATGGTGACAGTAATCACTGGACTCATCATCCATGGAGGAATGATCTTACCATTGATGTATTTTGTGATTACCCGAAAAAATCCATTCTCATTCTTAGCAGGGGTTTTCCAGGCCTGGATCACTGCTTTAGGAACGGCATCAAGGTAATAAACCAAGTGTTGCTTCATGGGATCTTTTTTTAATTGAGAAGGGTAAACAGTCAGACGAGTAAGAGATGTTGAAGCCACTTTATATGATCGACAACACCCAATTAGGAACAGAACCAGTGACCTCAGTGACAAGGAGATAGTGTCACAAAAAAGGATTGAAACATGATTTCCAGCTAATCAAGATTGCCTAGGAATCTGAAGAAATTGGAAGAATAATGTCACAAAGAGGACATTGGGAAAGACTCCAATGACATACAAATAAAGAGAGGAATGGGAAAATAGTGCTTTGAGTGATAGCTGAGGAGTTATCTAATGGTGTAAAATAATGGTAACAGCAAGAGAAAGGATATTGTATTTAACCATGACTGCAGCACCGAACAACCTGAGGACAGGGGAAAGGGAGAAGATGGGTCAGGGAGAGCAGGAAATGGAGATCAGTGAGGATAGAGGAGGGATCAAGGAGAAATCAACTGGTACCTCTGATCTAAAAGGAAAGAGGATATAATGTTAAGCAGGGAACCAGGATAAAGGATCAGAGAACAGGAACGAAGGGTCTGGGAAAAGGAACATGAGAACTAATGGCATGAGAGTAGGAGATATGTAGGTTGATCAATGCAAAAAGTAATGAAGAAATGAGTCAAGTTGTAAACTGAAATTCACTGAGGAAAAAACAGAAAAACATGACTATAATTCTGATGGTTCGGTTTGCTGTGTTTCGGATTATGAAGCTGACGGTGTGGTTTGTTGTGGTTCTCATTATGAAGCTGACGGTGTGGTTTGTTGTTTTTTGGATTACGAAGCTGATGGTGTGGTTTATTGTGTTTCTAGTTATGATGCTGATGGTGTGGTTTGTTGTGTTTCGGATTAGAAAGTTGATGGTGTGGCTTGTGTTTTTGGTTATGAAGCTGATGGTGTGGTTTGTTGCATTTCTCATTATGAAACTGATGGTGTTGTTTGTTCTGTTTCTGGTTTTAAGCTGATGGAATGGTTTATACTGACTCTGGTGAAGAAGTTGATGTTGTGGTTTATTGTGTTTCTGGTGATAAAGTTGTTGTTGTGATTTATTGTGCTTCTCATTATGAAGCTGATGGTGTGGTTTGTAGCGTTTCTGGTTATGAAGCTGATAGTGAGATTTGTAGCGTTTCTGGTTATGAAGCTGCTGGTGTGTTTTGTTGTGTTTCTGGTTATGAAGCTGATGGTGTGGTTTGTGTGTTTCACATTATGAAGTTTATGGTGTGGGTTACTGTGTTTTTGGTTCTGAAGCTGACGGTGTGGTTTGTTGTGAAGCTGATGGTGAGGTTTGTTGTGTTTCACATTGTGAAGCGGCTGGTGTGGTTTGTTGTGTTTCACATTGTGAAGCTGATGGTGTGGTTTGTTGTGTTTCACATTGTGAAGCTGATGGTGAGGTTTGTTGTGTTTCACACTGTGAAGCTGCTGGTGTGGTTTGTTGTGTTTCACATTGTGAAGCTGATGGTGTGGTTTGTTGTGTTTCACATTGTGAAGCTGATGGTGTGGTTTGTTGTGTTTCACATTGTGAAGCTGCTGGTGTGGTTTGTTGTGTTTAACATTGTGAAGCTGATGGTGTGGTTTGTTGTGTTTCACATTGTGAAGCTGATGGTGCGGTTTGTTGTGTTTCACATTGTGAAGCTGATGGTGAGGTTTGTTGTGTTTCACATTGTGAAGCTGATGGTGTGGTTTGTTGTGTTTCACATTGTGAAGCTGATGGTGAGGTTTGTTGTGTTTCACATTGTGAAGCTGATGGTGTGGTTTGTTGTGAAGCTGATGGTGTGGTTTGTTGTGAAGCTGATGGTGTGGTTTGTTGTGAAGCTGATGGTGAGGTTTGTTGTGTTTCACATTGTGAAGCTGATGGTGTGGTTTGTTGATTTTGGCGATGAAGCTGACGGTGTGTTTTGATGTGTTTTTGGTTATGAAGCTGATGGTGTGGTTAGTTGTGTTTTTGTTTCTAAGATGATGGTATAGTTTGTTGTGTTTTTGGTTATACGCTGATGGTGTGGTTTAATTAGTTTTTCATAATGAAGCAGATGATGTAGTTTGTTGTGTTTTTGTTTATGAAGCTGATGGTGTGGTCAGTAGTGTTTTTGGTGAAGCATATGATGGTATAGTTTGTTGATTTTTGGCGATGAAGCTGATGTGTGTTTTGATGTCTTTCTGGTTGTGAAGCCGATGATATGGTTTGTTGTGTTTCTCATAATGAAGATGATGGTGTGGTTAGTTGTAATATTGGTTTGAAGCTGATGTTGTGGCTTGATGTGCTTCGCATCATGAAGATGATAGTGTGGTTTGTTGTGTTTCTTGTTTTGAAGGCGATGGTGTGGTTTGTTGAGTTTTGGCGATGAAGATGATCTTGCGGTTTATTGTGTTTCTGATTATTAAGCTGACGGTGTGGTTTGTTGTGTTTCTGGTTATGAAGCTGACGGTGTGGTTTGTTGTGTTTCTGGTTATGAAGCTGATGCTGAGGTTTGTTGTGTTTCTGGTTATGAAGCTGATGGTGTGGTTAGTTGTGTTTCTGGTTATGAAGCTGATGGTGTGGTTTGTTGTGTTTTTGGTTATGAAGCTGATGCTGAGGTTTGTTGTGTTTCTGGTTATGAAGCTGATGGTGTGGTTAGTTGTGTTTCTGGTTATGAAGCTGATGGTGTGGTTTGTTGTGTTTCTGGTTATGAAGCTGATGCTGAGGTTTGTTGTGTTTCTGGTTATGAAGCTGATGGTGTGGTTAGTTGTGTTTCTGGTTATGAAGCTGATGGTGTGGTTTGTTGTGTTTCTGGTTATGAAGCTGATGGTGTGGTTTGTTGTGTTTCTGGTTATGAAGCTGATGGTGTGGTTTGTTGTGTTTCTGGTTATGAAGCTAATGCTGAGGTTTGTTGTGTTTCTGGTTATGAAGCTGATGGTGTGGTTTGTTGTGTTTCTGGTTATGAAGCTGATGGTGTGGTTTGTTGTGTTTCTGGTTATGAAGCTAATGCTGAGGTTTGTTGTGTTTCTGGTTATTAAGATGATGGTGTGGTTTGTTGTGATTTTGGCTTGAAGCTGATGATGTATTTTGCAGTGTCTTTTGTTCTGAAGATGATGGTGTGGTTTGTTTTGTTTCCGTTTCGGGAGCTGTTGGTGTGGTTTGTTGAGTTTTGGCGATGAAGATGATCTAGCGGTTTATTGTGTTTCTCATTATGAGGATGATGGTGTGGTTTGTTGTGTTTTTGGTTATAGCTGATGGTGTGGTTTAATTCGTTTTTCATAATGAAGCTGATGGTGTGGTTTGTTGTGTTTCTGGTTATGAAGCTGATGGTGTGGTTTGTTGTGTTTGTCATTATGAAGCTGATGGTGTGGTTTTTGTGTTTTGTATTATGAAGCTGATGGTGTGGTTAGTTGTGTTTGTCATTATGAAGCTCATGGTGTGGTTTTTGTGTTTTGTATTATGAAGCTGATGGTGTGGTTAGTTGTGTTTGTCATTATGAAGCTCATGGTGTGGTTTTTGTGTTTTGTATTATGAAGCTGATGGTGTGGTTAGTTGTGTTTGTCATTATGAAGCTGATGGTGTGGTTTTTGTGTTTTGTATTATGAAGCTGATGGTGTGGTTAGTTGTGTTTGTCATTATGAAGCTGATGGTGTGGTTTGATATGTTTTGATTATGAAGCTGATGGTCTGGCTAGTTGTGTTTTGCTATGATGTTGGTGACCAGGTTTGTATGGCTGGTAAGGGATCTGATGGTTGTTTTTTTTTTCAGTGCTGGGACGCTGCCCGTTACATTCCGCTGCTTGGAGGAAAACCTGGGAATTGACAAACGTGTGACCCGATTTGTTCTTCCTGTTGGAGCAACCATTAACATGGATGGAACAGCTCTCTATGAGGCTGTGGCTGCCATATTTATTGCACAGATGAACAATATTCATTTGGACGCTGGACAGATTGTCACTGTGAGGTGCGCTCTAAAGCATTAAGTCATTCCATTGTAAGACAGTGAAACATGATTTCAGCCAATTGCATTCATCCCTGCATTAGCTTGTGAGTCTGTTTACCAGAACTATGTTGCTTAATCACACTGAAGTTCTGACTGCAGTTATCCGGAAGCATAAATCTGCTTCTGATTCAACCTCTGAGAAGTGAAGAAAAATACTATTTTTTCTGGAGATTGCCCCTTTGTCTAAACTCAGTGAAGGCTCAAGTATCACTGTCTATGGCAGTGGTTCTCAGTGTCCCTGTCTGAAAAAGTGGTAAACGCAGATTGCATAATCATTTTCAAAACTGAATCGTGCAAAATAATTGAAGGGACAATATTTACAAGACTATGGCAAGAAAGGCCGGGTAATGGGATTAATTGAATACCTCTTTCACAGAGCCACTACCACAATTGGCCAAATGGCCTCCTTTGTGCTGCATTATTCTCTGATGAAGCCTCTCAAACTGCCTGTGTCCATTGATGCCCAGACCTGACAAAAGACTATCAGACGTAGTCTTGAAAATTTCATTTAACTCATCATCCAAGGCCTTTATATGGAAAATGTTTCCTAATTTCACTCATCTCTAGCCTGACAGATGGTCTGGTCATTGTCACATTTCTGTTTGTGGAATCTTGCTGTGTGTATTTTGGCTGCCTTCATTTTGCTACATTATAACAGTGACAACACTTAAAAAATTTGTTTCATTGGCTGAATGTGCTTTGTGATGCCCTGAAATAATGAATGACGCTGTATAAATGCATTCTTTTTTATTGTCTCATTTTAATTTAAAGAAGGTTGTTGTGTTGACTTCCAGCAACATTAAGGTAATTTGGAGAAGGTGGGGCTGTTGTAATTCCAGAGAGGAGATTTGATCAAGGTTTATCAAACACCTCTCGGAACTGTTAAGCCTCCAGGAATAGAAACTGTTCCTGTTGGGTGAAGTGCTAAGGTGCGGGTTTAGCACACTGGGCTAAACAGCTGGCTTGTAATGCAGAACAAGACCAGCAGCATGGGTTCAATTCTCGTACCAGTCCTCCCCGAACAGGTGCCGGAATGTGGCGACTCGGGGCTTTTCACAGTAACTACTTGAAGCCTATTTGTGACAATAAGCTGTTATTATTATTATTAAGAACTGAAGATTCTGATTTAAGCTGAATGTCAAAGGGCACAGAGAGGGCATGAGAGAAATTGTTTCTGCACAGTGAGTGTATACTGAGAGGAAATGAATGTGATGGAGGCTGATTCAATCCAGCTCTTCGAAAGAGAATTTGGATCCTAACCTGAATGGAAAACTTTCCAGGGATATGAGAAAAAGGCAGGGGAGGATGACGAGGTCCTTTGATCTTGTATGACAAAGACAGCCAAATGCCCTCCTTCTGCAGTGTAACCAATCTATGACTCTCTGAATCTCAGCAAAGGTTGAGTTTTTGTCCTGTAGACAGCAGTGACGGGTTCAAAATGGAAGAAATAGGAAAGCAAGAAAGAGGACATCAGATCTGCAGAGTGGTGGTGACAATGTGCTCAAAGTATACAGAGTGAAAGGAGTTTAGAGAGGACAGAATGATTGAGCATACGTCGGCTTTTTGAAGAAGTGTGTGATTACATCGAGTTGGCAACGCAGAAATAAATTATTCAGCTAACTAATCCATGATGGTGTTTATATTACTGTTCAATCTTCATCACCCTAAATCATCCAACAAATATCATCTCCTTTTCTCTAACAAATCCACAAAAGTCTGATTCTTTCCCTCTTTAAACTTCTACATTTCTGCCCGTAAGCCTCCAACACTGAGAACAGAGTATCCTAATCACTGGACTGTATGGAGACTGAAGGAGACAAGTACACTTAATGCCTTCCCCATGAACACACTTTGCAATAAAAATCTCCAACGTTATTTTGGCCATTGCAGCTTTGTAGCAATTTTCTCAAATGACACAACATACATTTAAACCCCTTACTCGCTGAATTTAGACCTGAGGCGAATATTCCTTGCCAAATCAAAGCTAGGAGTTACATGTCAGTCATCAAGTTTTCCTGCTCACCCGTTTGTGTAATTTAAGCTCCTCCTTTGTCCAGATCAAATTTTGTTGCTGTTCTAATAAGGGATAATAATAATCTTTATTATTGTCACATGTAGGTTTACATTAGCACTGCAGTGAGGTCGCCACACTCCACACCTGTTCGGGTACACTGAGGGAGAATTCAGAATATCCAATTCACCTAACAAGCACGTCTTTCGGGACTTGTGGGAGGAAACCGGAGCACCCAGAGGAAACCCACGCAGACACAGGGAGAACGCGCAGACTCCGCACAGACAGTGACCCAAGCGGGAATCGAACCTGGGACCCTGACGCTGTGAAGCAACCACTGCGCTACCATGCTAGCAGCATGCCATCACTTCAGAGGTTCTGTGTCACGCCATCCAGTTTCGATTTCAGCCTGGAGCAGTGCACAGCAAACTCTGCAAGTCTAATGTCCTGAAGCTTTCTATGTGTGGATATTTGTCCATAAGTGCATAGAATTAATAAACAAACCCACAACATGTTTGCACAATCGCTTTTGAGTGATTGGTGCCATTATACTGTTATAACACACACAACAGTTGCTTCTTTGCCCCCCTGGAATTCAAGGTTTTCCCTGCATATTTTTCCATTTTCTCTTTCTGTTTGGAATCATAATTCAAGTTTTCACATTTCTCTTTCTTTTTCCTCTCTTTTCCAAATTGAAATGTTTGCTTTCTCTATACCTCTGCAATTCAAGTTGTTTCATTGAATTCCAGCTCCCTCAACAGAAGTGTTACCGAGATCACTCATTTCCTTCTCATGCTTCAGGGTTTGAGTCGATATTTCAACAATCTTGCCTTTTTAACTCCTAATTTAAAATCTTCTCTTCATTCCTTGCCACCACTTTCAAATTATTCTTTGTCGATGGTCTCGAGGCATTCTCAGACAGGTTATGCCTTTCCAGAAACATTTCAGCATGAACGTAACCATGTTAGCTTTTCAATGAATACGTCAAAAATAACTGTGAGATCTTGTTTATTTGATATTTCAAAAACAAAACTTTATCATGAAAACAATATTCCACTACTTAATTCGCAACCGAAAAAAACAGCTTACAATAACCCTTTAACATTTCCCATTAAACAAAAAGAAAAGTAATATACAGCTCTCAATCATTCTTCAAATTAACGTGGCATAGAGTAATACTTGCTTTATACTCGCCTGCCCGGGCTGCATACCATGGCCCTCCCCCGCATCCTCTTTGTCCGACAAGACCTGACATTCAACCCCCTCCTCCAGCATGTCGCCCCTCTGCCGCATGACGTTCTGGAGGCCATAACAGGCCACGGCAATGTGGGAAACTCTCCAAGCGCCATATAGTAGGGGCCCTCCAGTGTGGTCCACGCACCCAAACCGCATCTTCAGGATGCCAATGCACTGTTTGATCATGGCCCTGGTCGCGCCATGGGCGTCATTGTAACGGCTTTCCGCTTCGGTCTGTGGCCTCTGGATAGGCATCATCAGCCACAACCCTGTCACCCAAGGAGCCTGCAACTGTTTGTGTCAGGATGAAGGCGCCGTGCACACTGCCCGTGTATCGGGCGTGTGCATGATGTGCATCTCGTGGTCACACAACAGTTGCACATTCATGGAGTGGTACCCCTTTCAGTTTGTGAACACCACCCCATCATGCAGGGTGACATGCCTCCTGTTGATCACCCCCTGGATCTGGGGCATCCCGGCAATGGCGGTGAACCAGGCATCCTGGCAGGCTCGCTCCACATTGAATTTGACATATTGTGCCGAGCGGGCAGACAGGGCCTCCGTTATGGCTGCGAGATCTGAGAAAGGACCCCGTGGTGAAGTTCAGGATGGCCATCTCCTTCATGACCACTGGGAGTGGGTGCCCGCTCCCATACCCCCGTGATTCCAGGTGCATCATGATCCAGCGGATATGCAGTATGGTTCCCCTGCTCACCCGGAGTCTTTGACGGCATGCCCGGTCCGGCAGGTCCTTGAATGACAGTTGCTATCGGTACATACGAGGCCTGATGCGGCGCGTCCTTCCCACCTCCTCCTTGGCCTATTGGGCAGCCAGCTCTCCACCCTCACCTGCTGGCCCCTACATCAAGCCCTGCTGCTGCAGGATCCTCCCTGAGCAGCTCCTGTGCGTACAGTCTCTGGGACTGTGGAGGCTAGGATGATGGCAACTATTTCTGGTTGGATTCTGAAATCCATTGCCTGCAGTGGGTGAAAGGCAGAAAGGTTGGCATGGTGCATACTGGTGCTACACTGCAGCCCACGCCCCGACATACCGTGGGTTGCGCGGTAGCATAGTGGTTAGCATAATTGCTTCATCGCTCCAGGGTCCCAGGTTCGATACCCAGCTTGGGTAACTGTCTATGAGGAGTCTGTACTTTCTCCCCGTGTCTGCGTGGGTTTCCTCTGGGTGCTCCAGTTTCCTCCCACAGTCCAAAGATTTGCAGGTTAGGTGGATTGGTCATGCTAAATTGCCCTTCGTGTCAAAAATTGTCCTTAGTGTTGGGTGAGGTTACTGGTTTATGGGGATAGGGTGGAGGTGTGGACCTTGGGTAGGGTGCTCTTTCCAAGAGCCGGTGCAGACTTGATGGGCCGAATAGCGTCCTTCTGCACTGTAAATTCTGTGAGTCTATGATATCACCCTCTCCCTCCGTGCCTCCCCCATCCCCACACCCACCCCCTGCCGTTCCTCCTGGCACTCTGTCCTCCGCACCGCACTCCTGGCCCTGTCGGTGGCCAACACCGCAGGTGGGATGTCCAGCACCCTCCTTTTGGGCAAAATTAGCCTAAAGCTTCGGGTGCATCTCACCCACAATTAAGAAAGGGAAAGAACAGAACCATCACCCCAGTAAACGGGAGTTCGAGAGGCCGCAGGGACGGAAGGAGTGGAGGGAAAAGCCACATAAAGCGGGTGAACGATTCGGCGGACCCACGAGGCGAGGAGTCCCCGGCCACCCCGGAGAGAGGGAGACCGATGACCCGAGCAATGCCCCCCCCCCCCCTCACCTGGAGATGGATGGAAGACGTTCCTGACGAAGGAACTGATGGCGATGAGGAAGGCAATAAAGGTGGAAGTCCACATGGCAGTCAAGGTGGCAGTAATGGAGGCATTGGCCGCCATTCAGACGGCGATCGATGGACTGGTGAAGAAGGTGGATGCACGGGTGAAGATGGAGAAGGTGTTGATGTCCCAGAACATCAGGATTGTCTCTCTAGGGGCCGAAATCATAACGTTGGTAGAAACCCAAGGGAGTTTGAAGGGGAAAGTTGAGGACCAGGAGACTAGGTCTCGATGCCAGAATATCCGGATCGCGGGCCTGCCAGAGGGGATTGAGTGCAAATGTTGGACAACCTAGTCAGGAGAACAGTTCCCCCCCCCCCCCCCCCCCCCCCCCCCGGAGTTCGACAGAGCACACAAATCGCTCCGGTCAAAGCCCAAAGCGGGGGAACAACCAAGGGCGATAAAAGCGAAACTGCATCGGTATGATGATCGTGAGAGGATTCAGAGGTGGGAAAGGCAGACGAGGGCGAGCAGCTGGGGAAGACATAGAATCCGGGTGTGTCGGGACATTGGGGCGGTCTTCGAAAATTGCAGGGGCCGTGTTCAACCAGGCAAAATTGGCCCTGTACAAGAATGGAGTGAAATTTGGAATGCTATTCCCAGCCAGGCTCTGGGTTGCGTTCCAAATAAAGATTAGTACTTCAACATCCCGGCAGAGGTGAACGTGTTTGTTTGGACGAACGGCTTGGACAATGGGCAGGCAAGGCAATGGTGAAGACAAAGCAGAGGAGGAAAGAGGGAAAAAAGAACAATGATGGACACACACTGTTTGCGTGGAACTGTACTGCCTTGCTTTGATCAGAAAGATCAAACCACAGGGAAGGGCAAGGGCAGCGGAACGCAGGAGAGGGTGAGGCATAGACAGAGGAAATGGATAGTTAGCGGGAATGGGGCAGGGGTATTATCAGCCCCAGGAGGGAAGGGACAACCACACTAGCAGGAAACGCTAGCAGAAAGTACAATAGTAAGGGCGGCCGCGGCGCACCTCCCAGCAGGGAGCGAGCACCGGGAGGGGGGGGAAACACAGGGACGGGGATGAGGAATGTAAGGGGAGATGGGGAGGGGGGGACATGGGGGGAGGGGGTAGCCGGGGAGAGGTGGGGAAGAGGGAGCACAAAGGGAACACAAGGAGAAGAAAGGGATGGGTCTCAGATTGGTTCAGCAGGTAAGGTGCAGGTTGAGGGAACAAGATGGTTGGTGGAACAAAGCAGCCACTTTGGAGGGTCCCTACACAAAGGCAGACCCCAGAGTCCAGGGGCGTACTCACGTGGCAGATGCATGGCAGCCATGTTGGGTGCCCCCTTGACAAAGGGAAACCCCAGAGCGCAGAAGCCCGACCTCATGGTGAGTACAGTGACCATAGCCATTTTTGACAGCTCTCCAACAAAGGGAAACCCTGGAGTGCAAGTCCGCCAGGTAAGTATGGTAGATCGCGCAGGAGGGTGGGGCCAAAAAACCCCACCAAGATTGTCACCTTGGACATTAGGGCATTGTTCTTCAAACTTTGTTTCCGGGGACTCATTTTTACCAACAGGTCAACCTTCGGGACCCAACCCGGCTGACCTTCGCGACCCACTCCGGCCAACCCGCACGACCCACCATTTTCTGTTACCTTGTTTGCTGCTGACAAAAATGAAGGAAATGGTTTTGGGTCCCTTTGGCCCTCGTACACGCTCCTCCAATGGAACCTGTTGGATGAAGATGAAACCTTCTGGTGTCGGAAAGTATGGAGTCTCCAACTGTCCAAAGTTCTGATTTTTTTTCCTGTAAAATTTTATTACATAACCCCCCGCCCCCCCCCCCCCCCCCCCCCCCACCCCCCCGGAAAGTGTAAAAAAAAATAAAATGAATAAAATAAATGAAAAAAATTAATAAAAACACCCCGAACTTGTAAAAAAAATAAAATGAATAAAATAATTTTTTTTAAATGAATAAACCCCGAACTTGTAAAAAAAATGAATAAAATAAATGAAAAAAATAAAAATTAAATGAATAAAATAAATGAATAATAACCACTACAGAACTTGTAAAACAAAAAGCTGCAACCGTTTAAAAAAAAATAGCAGCCGCACTGCGCATGCGTGCCCGATTTGTGCATGCGCACTGATCATCATGCGCGCATGCACAATGTGGCCAAATTTTTTTTGACATGTTGCCGGCCGCTTGCAGCCGGCGCTATTAAAAGCCAGCTGCTGTGGGGGATTTGCGCAATCGGGAGTGCCGCGGACAACGGCACCGCGACCTCCCGCGGGTCGCGCACCTGACTTTGAAGAACACTGCATTAGGGTACCTAACAGCCCGGTGAAGAGATCCACAGTCTTCACCCATTTGAGAAGTCTGAAAGCCGACATAGTCTTCCTTCAAAAGACGCAGCTGAGGGAGAAGGACCAACTGTGAAAGGAAGAGCTGGGTGGGACAGATGTACCATTCATGTTACAGGTCAAGGAGTAGCCATACTGATTAGTAAGAGGATGGTGTTTAGAGTGACAAGGACAGCCACTGACCCAGGGAGACGGTACGTCATGGTCAGTGGTGTCCTGGACGGGGCACCAATGGTCCTGGTAAACGTGCACGTGCCCAACTGTGATCACACGGATTGCATAAAAAAGACCATGGCAGAAATCCCTGACATCGACACACACCAACTGATCATGGGAGGCGACTTTAATTGTGTACAGGATCCTCTGACAGACTGATCGAACTCCAGAACTGGGAAAAAGACAGCATGGCCAGGGAATTGGGAGCATTCATGGAGCAGTTGGTGGCAGTGGACGCATGGCAGTCCCTACACTCCGGTGAGAAGGAATGCTCATTATTTTCTCCGGTGCATAAGGTATATACCCGTGTCGACTTCTTTGCAGTGGGGAAATCGGTGCTTTCAGATATAGTAAGAGCGGAATACTCAGCGATGGTCATCTCCGACCAAGCTCCACATTGCAAGAGATTGGAGATGGGCCGTGCCCAATGCCCCACACGGAGGTTGGACATGGACCTCTTGGCTGACAAGGTCTTCTGCCAAAAAATATTACATGCCATAGGAGAGTACAGTACTCAGAACAGGGAAGTCTCATCTTCCACGCTCTGGGAGGCACTGAAGGCAGTAGTTAGAGGAGAGATTATAGCCTACAAGGCACACAGAGATAGTGAAGGGAGGGCGGCCAGGCAACAACTAATCAACTCCATCTTGGAGGTCGACAGAAAATACACTGAAGCCCCGACCGTAGAGCTTCTGGCGGAGAGGAAAAAGCTACAAATGGACTTTAACCTGCTATCCACCAGGAAGGGAGTGCACCAACTCCACCAGACACGGGGGACCATTTATGAGCACAGAGAGAAGGCTAGATGCCTGTTGGCTCCAGCTGAGAAAGCAGGCAGCCACGAGGGAAACAGCACAGGCAAAGGACAGCAGAGGCGGACTGGTAGCCGAACCAAGCATTTGAGTCCTCCCGGGGACTGTACACCTCCGAACCCCCAGACATGAACTCGGGGATGAAATGGTTCATCGATGGACTGGACATGCCAGTCGTGGGGGACAATAGGCTGAGGGAATTGGAAGCACCAATAGGAAATTGAGAGGTCATGGCGAGCATTGACTCCAATCGGGCGGGGAAGGCCCCGGCACGAGACGGGTTCCCGGCGGACTTCTATAAAAAGTTTTCACCTTGCCAGACCTACGGGAGATATTCGCAGACTCAATAGCGAGGGACTCCCTGCCTCCTACGCTAACACAAGCCACCATATCGTTGATACCCAAGAAAGACAACGACCCAATGGAATGCGGATCGTATAGACCCATTTCACTGCTTACCATAGATGAAGAAATACTCGTGAACGTCTTGACCAAGAGACAGGAGAACTGCCTACCAGAAGTGGTTGCAGAGGATCAGACCGGCTTTGTCAAGGGTAGACAGCTAACTGTGAACATCAGAGAGCTGTTGAATGTGATACTGACCCTATCAGGGGAGACAACACGAGATTTGATCGTCTCCCTGGACACAGAAAAGGCCTTTGACAGAGTCGAGTGGATGTACCTCATTAAGGTACTGAAGTGGTTTGGATTAGATACAGGGTTCACCTCACGGGTGAAATTCCTGTACAACACCCCCAAGGCTAACGTTCAGACCCACACTACCAGCTCCAAATACTTCCAGCTGTACAGAGGCACCAGGCAGAGATGCCCGCTGTCCCCACTCCTGTTCGTCCTGGCAACTGAGCCCCTGGCGATCGCGCTGAAAGACGCAAAAGGCTGGAAGGGATCTGAAGAGGACGCTGAGAGCACAGAGTCTCACTCTGTGCGGATGACCAGCTCCTCTAAATCTCGGACCCACGGAACGTCTTGTTGGAAATCATGAGGTTCCTGGAATAGTTTGGGGCCTTCTCGTGCTACAAATTCAACCAGGGCAAGAGTGAGGTATTCCCAGTGAACCCGACCGGGGGAGGCACAGAGCTGGAGAATTTACCATTCAAATAATCCCAAAACAATTCTGCTACCGGAGTATTCAGATACCCCATGACTGGACACGGATCGACAAGTGGAACCTGACCAGTCTGGCAAATCTTCATCCCCAAGGCTTTTTTCCAAGGAATAGACAAAATGATTACAACGTTTCATCTGTGTGTGAGGGAAAGAATTCTAGAGTCCCTAAGACAACACGGCAAAGGAGACGAAATATGGGCGGCCTGGCCCTTCCGAACCTGTAATACTACCACTGGGCAGCCACAGCTGAGACAGTAAGGGGATGGGTGAGGGGGCCGAGTAAGGAATGGGTGAAAATAGGGAGGTCTCCTGTACTGAAATGACCCTCCGAGACCTAGCCATGACAGCACTCCTATCCACACCGGAAAAGTACACATCCGGCCCAGTGGTGGCAGCTACATTCAAAACTTAGAACCAGATGAGACGGCACTTCGGCTTAACCGACATGTCCACCATGGCCCCCATCTGCGGTATCACAAATTCCCACCAGCCATGCTAGACACCACTTTTAAGAAGTAGAGACAGGATGGGGGGGGGGGGGGCGCTAGCGATCAGGGACTTCCATACGGGAGACAGAATTGTAACACTGGACGAGCTGACAGAAAGACTGGAGCTACCGAACAGACAGGAGCTCCGACATTTACAGATCAAAAACTTTCTCTGCAAGGAGATGACAAGGTGCCTTACACAATGCTGGAGGAACTGCTAGAGGCACATGGGATAGAGAAGGGGAACTGTGGGGTCATGTACGGACAACTGTTAGAAAGGGCGAGGACAACACAAGACGGAGCCAGACAGAAATAGGAGTACAAACTAGGGAGGGAGATGGGGTGGGGACTCTGAGTGAAGCACTGAGCAGGGCCAACTTCACCTCCTCTTGCACAAGGCTTAGCCACATGCAGTTCAAAGTGATGCACAAAGTTCACCGAACCAGAATCCGAATGAACAGGTTCTTCCCAGAGGTGGAGGACCAGTGTGAACAGTGCCAAGGAGGCCCAGCCAACCACACCCACATGTTCTGGGCCTGCCCCAGACTTGTTGCGCCTGGACAGCCTTCTTTGAGGAGATGTCCAAGGTTGTGGGGGTGAGGGTGGTGCTGTTCCCGAGAGTGGCAGTCTTCGGGGTATCAGACCAGCCAGAAGAGGGCCGATGCTGTTGCTTTTGCTTCCCTAATCGCACACCGGCGAATCCTGCTTGGCTGGCAATCAGCAGCACCAACCATAGCTGACCTGTCAGAACATCTCCATCTGGAGAAGATCAAATACACCATCCGAGGGTCGGACGAGGGCTTCCTCCAAGCGTGGCGGCTGTTCATCAACCTGTTCCAAAACCTGTTTGAGGCTAATCGCAGATAGGGAGGGAGGGGGGGGCAGGGGGCTAGTGAGGGCAGACAGGACCACACAGAGCAGATAGGAATAAGAGAGGGATGGAGGAACCCAGGAAAACATCAGGAGGGGACATGGGAAGAGCCTGAGGAGGGGGGCAGAGGGCACCCTCCCTCCCCCAGCAAAGCCATAGGAGCAACAGTAACACGATTGTACATACGAAACGTCTCACACACCTATTGTATAGTGTACAGATGTAAAAATGCAACAAAAATATCTTAAACTGAAATAAAAAGGACAGATGGGGCAGGGGTAAGGGGGATTACCTCCAATGTTTGGCTTTTGTAAATTGTATCTTGTCTACACAGACTTGTTTATTTTGTATTGTATGAAATGAAAAACCTGAATTAAAAACATTTAAAAAAAAGGAAAAGCCTGAATTGCCTGAGCAGCCCCATTATATCCCCCACTGTGGAGATGTACAACAACAAATCATTGGCATACAAAGACACCCTCTTCTTCACAACCCCCCCCCCCTTCCCCACTATATACCTCCACAACTACCTACACTTTAAGAACCCCGTCTGACCTTCCCCATTCACCTGCAGGAGGCACTCCTCCATCCTAAGTGCCAACACCTGAGCCAGGATGTTAGCATCCACATTGGCAGAGATATTGGCCTATTCGACCCACATTCCATGGGTCCTTTTTTAACAACAATGTGATGGATGCCTGTCCCATCATCCCATTAGCCACAGCATCTTCAAACATTTCCACCAACAGCGGCGCCAGCCTATCCAGAAATGTTCAATAAAACTCCACCAGGAACCCATCCAGTCCCGGTGCCTTGTCAGTTTGTATCGCCGCCTGGACCTCCTCCATTCACACTGACTCTTCCAGCCCTGCCCTCTCCTCTTCTCCTACTCTCAGACTTTCCAAACCCTCAAAAATCCCTCATATGCGACTCATCCACTCGGGGCTCTGGCCTACACAGCTTTCTATAAAACTCCTCAAATGTCTTGTTCACCTGCTCCGGTGCCACCACCAACTCCCCTGCCTCATCCTGACCCGAACAATCTCTCTCACAGCTGCCTGCTGGGGAGCGAGCCTGCCAGTAAACGACTGGACTTCACCCCATATTCACATACTACCCCCTTCGCCTGCCATAACTTCTGAACCACCTTTCCCATAGACTGAAGGCCAAACTGTGCCTGCAATTCCTTCCTCCTCATCGGGAGTTCCAGAGTGGAATCCTTCACATACTTCCCATCCACTTCAAAGTTTTTTTTCCACTGTCTGCTGCTGCTCCTCTCTTGCCTCCCTGCCAACTAGAGCCCTAAACGAGATGGTCTCTCCCCTTACCACCGCTTTCAGTCCCTCCCAGACCAGTAAAGGTGAGACCTTCCCGGTCCTGTTGAACCCCACATAGCCATCAATCACTTTTCCCACCTTTACACAAAAATTCGGATCAGGGGGGGCTGGCTGACAGTGATCAGAGGAAGGGTTGGGTCCTGCTCGCTAGGTGGGGCCAAGAATAGTGACCATGGTGGACAGTGAGAGATCCCTGGACCGTATGGTAACGCGGAACTTGCGAGGGTTGGGAGGGCCGGTGAAGCTCGGGCAAGTGCCTTCTTACAACCTCACAATCACACCACAAAGAAAAACAAAGTCCAAACTCAATTCAGTCCCAATCCTTCAGCCTTACTGAACACCTCTGCCTCCTCCACCATCTCAAAGTATTAGTCCCTGGAGTTGTGTGTGGCCCTCAGCTTCGCTGGGTAAACCACCCCAAACCACAGGTTGCTTTTATACAATGCCGCCTTCGCCCTACCAAAGGCCACGTGCCCTCTTGCCAGCTCCGCATGAGATCCTGGTATATACGAATACCACTGCCTTCCTACCTCACCTCTGGATTCTGCTTTGCCCATCTCAGCACTTTCTCCTTCACCTGGTAGCTGTGAAAGCAGACTATCTCAGCTCTTGGTGGTTCATTCACCTTTGGCTTCGGCCAGAGTGACCGGTGAGCCCTATCCAGCTCAGAGGGGAAGGGGTGCTCCTTCTCCCCCAACAACTTGGTGAACATCTCCACAAAATACTCCATTGGCTTCCAGCCCTCCTGCCCCTCAGGCAATCCCACAATCCACATACTCTGCCTTTGTGACCTGTTCTCCAAGTCCTCCTCCTGGGCTCAGTCCTTTGTTATTCTCCTCCACCTTCACAGCTCCTCACCCATCGAGGTGAACTGGTCGCTATGCCGCGACAATGCCTCCTCCACCCCCTTCTATACCTCGCCTTGCTCCTCCACCACCATTAATGTTTTTCCTAAGGCCTTCTTTATTGGGGCCAGGACATCATCCACCAACTCCTTGAGCAAGGCTATCATTTCCTTACCATGCCTATCGAAATGTTTGGCGAACTCGCTCAAACTTCACCACTATCACTTCAGCCAGCATGTCCACTATAATGGGTGCAGCCCATCCAGCGAGCTTGTTCCCGCCATCTTTTCTCCCTCAGAACCCAACCCCAAACCCGAGCTCTCAGGCGGACGATCACTCGCACCTTTTCGCCACCGGACGTCTGCTTTTTATAAACATGACCACTGCAGTCAAACATACTATAACCCCAGGCTTTTAACCCTTAAATTGTCTCAATATTCCTAAAATCCTCCATTCATCACACAATTGCCAGTTGTTATGGGCCAGGGTTTAGAGAACCTCAAAGTATATCATGGAGTTCACCTGACCCACAACTTTTCATAGATTGTGGTATGGGGAGCACACAACCCACTCTACAGGTGTGGTACAGCAGGAATGGAAAGTATTTTTTAAAGCAAAACAATGTTTATTCTATGAACTCAAGTTAACCTTTTTAAAACATACAATGAACATCCGAGCAACCATTAATTCAAATACAATCCCCAAAGAATACAACACTAAGTGATGCTTAATACCTTCCCAAACAACATCCAGAAGTCAAAAGAAACACCTTTGAACAGAAGCACATCAGGTTTACATTCACTACTGAAAACATTTATAATTCCAAATGATCAAGAGATAGTATTTTCATGACAGAGAGATCAACAGTACACCTGCATTGTCTATCTTCAGCTCCAACACTGAAAACAAAACTAAAACACACTCTGCAGCAAACAGCCTAAAACGAAAGTAAAAATCTGACAGTCAGCCTAGTCTACCCACACTCTGATATCACTGATAAACACCCATTTCTTAAAGGTACATTTCTTAAACATCCATTTTTTAAAGGTACTGTCACGTGACATAGTGCACCTGTTTTTCTACCTCAACCTTTTGAGCATAATCATATAGAGTTCCCATTGCAGCATACCTTCTCGTGATTCTGTGGTCATTAACTGTTTACAATCCTTGCTTCTTTGAACAAGGGTTCCGTCCTTACCAGCCCTCTGCATGGGGGTTACCTTAAAAACAGTCCTTTCCTCCTGTCTGGTATTGCAGCACCTGTTACAGTTCTAGGGAAACTGAAAGGCAATATTACAATAATTATGAGGGACTTCAATATACAGGTGGACTGGGAAAATCAGGTTGGTAGTGGATCCCAAAAAAAGGAATTTGTGGAATATCTTAGATGTTCTTTTGGCGCAGCTTGTGACAGAGCCTACTAGAGAACAGGCAATTCTGGATTTGGTGATGTGTAATGTGGCATGCTTGATGAGGGAACTTTTTTTTTTCTTTTTTTTAAATTTAGATTACCCAATTATTTTTTCCAATTAAGGGGTAATTTAGCGTGGCCAATCCACCTACTCTGCACATTTTTGGGTTGTGAGGGCAAAACCCACGCAGACACGGGGATAATGTGCAAACTCCACACGAACAGTGACCCAGAGCCGGGATCGAACTTGGGACCTCAGCGCCGTGAGGCAGCTGTGCTAACCACTAGGCCACCGTGCTGCCCTTTGATTAGGGAACTTAAGGTGAAGGAACCCTTAGGGAGCAGTGACCATGGTATGATAGAATTTAGCCTGCAGTTTGAGAGGGAGAAGCTGCAATCAGATGTAACGATATTACAATTAAATAAGGGCAACTACAAAGATATGACGGAGGAGCTGGCCAGAGTTAATTGGAAAAGGAGTCTAGCAGGAACAGCAATGGCAGGAATTTTGGGGGGGTTATTTGGTAAGCCCAACAGAAATTCATCCCAAGGAGGAGGAAACATGCTGAGGGGAGGACAAGGCATCCATGGCTGATGAGGGAAGTCAAGGTCAGCATTAAAGCAAAAGAAAAAGCAGATAAAGTGGCGAGGATTGGTGGGAAGCCAGAGGATTGGGAAGCATTTAAAAGCGAGCAGAGGACAACTGAAAAAGGCAACAAGGGGGGAGAAGATGAAATGAGTGCACACTAGCCAATAATGAAATGGAAGATAGGAAGAGTTTTTTTCAATATATAAAAGTTAAGAGAGAGGCAAAAATAGACATTGAACCACTGGAAAATGTGGCTGGAGAAGTAATAATAGGAAACAAAGAAATGACAGAGGAACTTTACATCAGTCTTCATGGTGAAAGACACCAGTGGGATGCCAGAACTCCAGGAGAATCAGGGGTCAGAGGTGAGTGCAGGGACCATCACTAAAGGGAAGGTTCTGGGGAAACTGAAAGGTCTGAAGATGGATAAGTCACCTGGACCGGATGGACTAATAGATAGCTGAGGAGATTGTGGAGTCATTGATTGCCATTTTTCAGGAATCACTGGAGGCAGGAAGAATCCCAGAGGATTGGAAAGTGGCTAATGTAATACTACTTTTTAAGAAGGGAGGGAGGCAGAAGACAGGAAATTATAGGCCGGTTAACCTGACTTCAGTCATTGGTGAGATTTTAGAGTCCATTATTAAAGATGAAATCGCTGAGTACTTGGAAGTGCATGATGAAATAGGACTGAGTCAGCACGGCTTCGTCAAGGGGAGGTCATGTCTGACAAATCTGTTAGAGTTCTTTGAGGAGGTAACAAGAAAGTTAGACAAAGGAGAACCAGTGGACGTGATTTATTTAGATTTACAGAAGGCCTTTGACAACGTGCTCCATAGGAGACTTAAATAAGTTAAGAGCCCATGGTTTAAGGGTAAGATCCTGGCATAGATAGAGGATTGGCTGACTGGCAGAAGGCAGAGAGTGGGGATAAAGGGGTCTTTTTCAGGATGGCAGCCGGTGACCAGTGGTGTACCTCAGGGGACAGTGCCATGACCACAACTTTTTACAATATACATTAATGACCTGGAAGAAGGAACTAAAGGCACTGTTGTTAAGTTTGCAGATGATACAAAGATCTGTAGAGGGACAGGTAGTATTGAGGAAGCAGGCGGGCTGCCGAAGGACTTGGACAGGCTAGGAGAGTGGGCAAAGAAGTGGCAAATGGAGTACAATGTGGAAAATTGTGAGGTTATGCACTTTGGAAGGAGAAATGGAGGCGTAGATTATTTTCTAACTGGGGAGATGCTTAGGAAATCAGATGCACACAGGGACTAGTGAGTCCTTGTTCACGATTCTCTTAAGGTTAACGTGTATGTTCAGTCGGCAGTTAGGAAGGCAATGTCACCATTCATTTTGAGAGGACTAGAATACAAGACCAGGATGTACTGCTGAGGATATATAAGGCTGTGGTCAGACCCATTTGGAGTATTGTGAGCAGCTTTGGGCCCCGTATCTAAGGAAAGATGTGCTGGTCTTGGAAAGGGTCCAGAGGAGGTACACAAGAATAATCCCTGGAATGAAGAGCTTGTCGTATGAGGAACTGTTGAGGACTCTGGGTCTGTACTCATTGGAGTTTAGAAGGATAAGGTGGATTCTTATTGAAACTTACTGGATAGTTCGAGGCCTGAATAAAGTGGACGTGGAGAAGATGTTTCCACTTGTAGGAAAACTAGAAGCAGGGGCACACTCTCGGAATAAAGGAACGATCCTTTTAAACAGAGATGAGGAGGAATTTCTTCAGCCAGAGGGTGGTAAATCTGAGGCTGTGGAGGCCAAATCACTGAGTGTCTTTAAAACAGAGAAAGATAGGTTCATGATTAATAAGGGGCTCAGGGGTTATGGGGAGAAGGCAGGAGAATGGGAATGATAAAAATATCAGCCATGATTGAATGGCAGGGCAGACTCGATGGGATGAGTGGCCTAATTCTGCTCCTATGTCTTATGAGTTCTTCCTAAAATCCTCAGTCCAACTGTCCCTGAGAGTCTTGAGTAAGGACAGCTGCTATTTTTTGTTTCAGTCTCCAGAATAAGCGGATCATACTGGTTTGTCTCCAGCCAGATCTAATTTGAAGTCACATGGGCTTGTCTCCAGGCAGACTCTATAAGAGGTCTCATTCCTTTCTCCGTTTTACCTTGAATCAAAGAAGGCAGCTTCAAAAATAACCATCTTATAAATGTTTGCACTCATAGAAAGTACACTTGAGCCTCTTCTTCTAACTGTACCAAAATAACCTTGTTTCTTCATTGTTTATGTGGTTTCATTTCATATGCATCTATTATTTTAAAAACTATGGGGAACATGATCTGTGGGGAAAGAACATTATGTTGGAGCCATGGAGAGGGAGTTAACTGAAGAGGAGGAGATTCAGGAAAATGGATTCCATGCATGACATGAGTCTGCACAGAACTAGTGAGGTGAAGGGAGAGAAGAAGTAGTAGAACTCCAAGTAGTAAAATTCCAGGGTATGGGGGAGGTGGGGGGAGGGGAGAGCAGGGTGGGGAGCTGCGAATAGGCATTTAGAAATAAGTGAGTCTGAGACAGGAGGTGAAGAGTCTCGAGTTTGATGAAGAAAATCCCAGGAATTCCTCACACTTGGTATTGATGATGGAGTTGGTAGTGAGGATTTGGAAGGAGTAACTGCGGTAATAAAAGTCGTCAGGGCAGATCCGGCTGTGGACTGCCAGATCAATTTTACACCAAATGCACTCCAGCCGTCGGCCTTCACTTCAGGCTGTAGAAATGGGAATTGCACTCTGAAAGACAGGAAACACGTTCATCCTTGGAAAGGCCACGCCAAACAATCAAACCAATAGACGAGGCCAGAACTTTCCAGGTGACAAAACAGTCAATAATTTAGTTGAAACTCAGGAAAAAATGGGGGTAATTACAGAAACAAAATGATGAAAAGTAGAGTCAGAGATTTTCTGGTCCCACACTGTTCCATGTTCCAATCTCACCAATAAAGAGTCTCGATGTTCGCTTCACAGTTTGACAGCGACCTTGGCGAGCATTGGAGCTGCGAGTATACCGAGTGCAGGCCTAGTCACCATGCTGCTGATTCTTACCGCTGTTGGCCTTCCCACACAAGACATCAGTCTCCTCGTTGCTGTTGATTGGCTCCTGTAAGTAAAAATGCTTCTGTTGAAAATTTAATCAAGTCCTTTGGATTGATTTCTGGTTCTCCTACTTTTAGCTCCAAAATGTGAAGTCCCTTTTCTTGTATCCTTCATTCTGGCCAAGATGCTTTTAAGGCCAATGCCAGAGGTAACGGATGAGTGCATCAGTCGCTAATGGACTGGATGTAGTTGCTGTGGATATACGGCCACATTAGTGTAGTGTTTACCTAGCGTGATATAATAAGGTGGCTGATGAACTAGTTCTCAGTGGGACTCAAAGTAACACATAGTAACCTTTGTGCTTGTTAATGATAACCCAAGAATATCGTCCCAAACAGTATTCTTTTGGTCATTGCCTCTCAGGCTTTCTATGCAGCTTCATGGAAATGAGCTTACCATAGAAAACAATGTGCAATCAATATATTATCATAGGTTGAGAGTGCTCCAAGTGAATGATGTGCTGGGAGTGACTGAAATGTGGGGTGAGGACCATCCAGACCCATTCCATGCTGGCTACCAGCAAAGCAACCGTTTAACTGGAGTTCCGAAGCCCCACTCAGAGGACCCAAAGTGAAGTGTTTCTTCCAGTGGCAGACGTACATGATTCCTCCCTCAAACATTTTGAGCTCGGCCACAGAAACCTTTCCAGAGCCAGCAATACTTCAGTCGTATGGATTTCAGTCACCCTTCCTTGGCATAAAGGTTCAACCAGAACAAGTCTACACAGTTCCCAACTCCATATTCAGACAGGTAATTCAACATTTCCCAGTTCCCAGTTCTGCATTTGGATTATAAACATCAACATTCCCCAGTTCCCAGTTCTGCATTTGGATTATAAACATCAACATTCCCCAGTTCCCAGTTCTGCATTTGGATTATAAACATCAACATTCCCCAGTTCCCAGTTCTGCATTTGGATTATAAACATCAACATTCCCCAATTCCCAGAGCTGTATTTGGATTATAAACATCAACATTCCCCAGTTACCAGTACTATATTTGGATTATAAACATCAACATTCCCCAGTTCCCAGTTCTCTATTTGGATTATAAACATCAACATTCCCCAGTTCCCAGTACTATATTTGGATTATAAACATCAACATTCCCTAGTTCCCAGTTCTGCATTTGGATTATAAACATCAACATTCCCCAGTTCCCAGTTCTGTATTTGGATTATAAACATCAACATTCCCCAGTTCCCAGTTCTGCATTTGGATTATAAACATCAACATTCCCCAGTTCCCAGTTCTGCATTTGGATTATAAACATCAACATTCCCCTGTTCCCAGTTCTGTATTTGGATTATAAACATCAACATTCCCCAGTTCCAGTTCTCTATTTGGATGATAAACATCAACATTCCCAATTCCCAGAACTGTATTTGGATAATAAACATCAACATTCCCCAATTCCCAGTTCTGCATTTCGATTATAAACATCAACATTCCCCAGTTCCCAGTTCTCTATTTGGATGATAAACATCAACATTCCCCAATTCCCAGAACTGTATTTGGATAATAAACATCAACATTCCCCAATTCCCAGTTCTGCATTTGGATTATAAACATCAACATTCCCCAGTTCCCAGTTCTGTATTTGGATTATAAACATCAACATTCGCCTGGTTCTAGTTTCCAACTCGGATCATTTCCTGTCAAAACTCGAGTTCTGTGTTGAGGAAATTAAAATATGCATAATGTTCTGCTTATTGTGGCTAGAATATCTTGATTCACTGTACACTTTAAGTCATACCATTATTGACTCATTGATCACATTCGCACCTATGAAGATGACTCTGCACGTTCTCCCCGTGTCTGCATGGGTTTCCTCCGGGTGCTCCCGTTTCCTACCACAAGTTGTTATGTGAATTGGACATTCTGAATTCTCCCTCAGTGTACCCGAACAGGCTCCCGAGTGTGGCGACCAGGGGATTTTCACAGTCACTTCATTGCAGTTTTAATGTAAGCCCAATTGTGACACTAATGAAGATTGTTATTATTTAAATATAAAAACAAATAGCAAAAGGTTCTAGAATTATAGCTGAAGTCAACGTTAGTCCTGAAGGGGACAAGGCTGCAGAATTAATCATGGGGAACATAGAAGTGGCAGAGACACTAAATGAATATTTTGCCTCAGTTTTCACAGTGGATGTCACAAGAACCACCCCAATAGTAACAGGTGATGCAGTGGTTGCTTGAAAGGTGGAGCTTAAAACAATCACTATCACTCGGGGGAAAAGTATTGAGCAAACAATTGGAATTAAAGGCAGACAGGTTCCCAGGGCCTGATGGTATGAGTTGGATGTGCCTTTGGCAGCAGAGATATTCCAAAACTCCCTGGATTCTCAAAAGATTCCACTGGATTGGAAAAAGACTACTGTTAGCCCCTGTTTAAAAAGGGAGAAAGGCAGAAAGTAGGAAACTAAACACCAGTTAATTTAACATCTGTCACTGGGACATTGTTGGAATCCATTATTAAGGAAGTTGTAGTGGGACATTTGGAAAGTCACAGCGCCATCCATCAGAGTCAGCACAGTTTTATGAAGGGTAAATTGTGTTTGACTAATCTAGTCAATTTTTTCAAAGATGTAGCAAGTAAAGTGGATAATGGGGATCCTGTAGATGTAGTATATCTGGACTTCAGAAGGCATTTAATAAGGTGTCATACAAAGGTTAGAATTCATTGGAACCAAAGAATTCCAGAGCGCACAAGGAGGCCATTCGGTCCATTGAGTCTGCACCAACCCTCTGAAAGAGCACCCTGCCTGGGCCCATTTCCCGCCCTATCTCCATAACCCCATAAGCCCACCTAATTTACACATCCTTGGATACTAAGGGACAATTTAGCATGGCCAGCCCGTCTAACCTGTACTGCTTTGGACTGTGGGAGTTAACCGGAACACCCGGAGGAAACCCACACAGACACGGGGAGAATGTACAAACTTCACACGGACAATCACCCGAGGCCAGAATTGAACTCTGGTCCCTGGCACTGTGAGGCAGTAGTGCTAACCACTGCGTCACCATATCAACCATTAATATACAAGGTAAGATCACATTGGATTGGAGTAATTTATTAGCTTGGATAGGAGACTGGCTAACCCGACAGAATGGGGATAATTAGGTCTTCTCTGGTTGACAAGCTATAACTAGTGGTGTGTCCAGGGTTCGGTCTTTGGGCATCAACTATGTACAATCTATATGAAAGTCTTGGATGCAGGGATAGAAGATACCCTAGCCAGATTTTCAGATGACATTAAATAGGTGAGAAAACAAGTTGAAATGAGGAAATAAGAAATTTACAAATGTTTATGTACAGGTTAGGTGGGTAGATATAGAGCAGGGGCGGGATTCTCTGATTCTTCGGCGCTGGTTTTTCGGCGGCGACGGGATTCGCGCCACGTCGATTGGAGGCCGTTGGCAGCAGCACCCCCCAGCAATCTCCAGCCCGCGATGGGCCAAGTGGCTGCCCATTTTCCAGGTCCATAACGGCGGGACCTGGCTCTGCGGGCGGCCTGCGGGGTCCTCGGGGGTTCTGGCCCTGGGTGGGGCCCCCACGGTGGCCTGGCCCGCGATCAGGGCCCACCGATCCGCAGGCTGGCCTCTGCCGTGGGGGCACTCTTTTCCTCCGCGCCGGCCGATGTAACAGTCTTCCATGGCGGGCACAGAGGAGAACCCCTATGTGCATGCGCTGGGATGACGCCAGCGCACGCTGGCTCTCCTGCGCATGCGCCAACTCGTGCTGGCAGGCAGAGGCCCTTCGGCACCAGTTGGTGCGGCGCCAAAACCTTCAGCGCCAGCTGGCACGGCGCCAACCCCACCAGCACCCGCCTAGCCCCTGAAGGTGCAGAGGATTCCGCACCTTCCAGCAGCCCGACGCTGGAGTGGTTCACGCCACTCCTTGGCGCCGGTATGGCGTGTCCCGCAGGGTCAGGGAGAATCCCGCCCCAGATGTTTCCCCTTGTTGCACATTCTTGAACAAGAGGCTCTGGTTTTAGGGTAAGGGGGTAGTTTTAAAACAGAAATAAGGAGGAATTACTTCATTCAAACAGTCGTGAATTTGTGGAATTCTCTACCGCAGAGTGTATTGGACGCCAGAGCACTAAACAAATTTAAGGAGAAGACGGATTTTAATTAGTAAAGGGATGAAATGTTATGGGGAGCGATCAGGAAGGTGGAGATGGGGCTGAGCTGAAATCAGCAACAGGCTCGAGTGGCTGAATTGCCTACTCCTTTCTCCTAGTTCTTATGTTCTTTTAGAAGGAATGTAGGAGTGTTATACCCAGTGTCCAGTCTAATATTTATCTCTCAACCGTAATCGTATTTCGTTAGAATCATGTTGCTTGCTGGGAGCTTGCAGTGCGCTAATTGGCTGCCACATTTCTTAACACAGTGATTGCACTTTAAAAGTTATTCCAATGGCTGTGAAGCACTATCCAATATCCTGAGGTGGTGAAATACAGATCATTATTTTTAAATACTCACTGTGCCTCTATAGAGCACTATGCACAGTGATGTCTCATCTGTCTGATAACATGGGGTGTCGCAGTCTGATCCATTTCACTGTATCAGGCGCCACCATCCGTGTGTCTGTGTGTGCACGTAGCAACCTGAGGTAGCTGTGGTACCTCAGAACTGGTTGTCATGGGAACTTAAAAGTACCTGTCTTTGTCTTTTGCCTGTTTTGCTGCAGAGACCGGATGAGGACCTCAGTGAACGTGGTCGGTGATTCATTTGGAGCTGGCATTGTCTTCCACCTATCGAAGGAGGAACTGGCTAACATCGATGCCCAGCACGCTCAGGCCGATAACGAAAAGTTGATCAAGTCAGTCTTTACGCGGGATGGCACAAAGACTTTCCAGGAAAGTTACACAAACCCAAGCAATTTCTCAGGCAACAACTTAGTGCAAACGGAAGATGGCAAGGTATGGTTCAGATATACTGAAATTGAGACCTGCATTTAACGCTGCCTCTCTCCATCCAACTGTCTCCATTTCCAACTGTATGTCAACATATACCCCAATCTCACAGTAGCTAGAACATAAAGTAACCATAAAGTAACAAGGGCAGCAGCAGTTTCCATATGGTGTCCGTCCCTTAGACACTTCCAGATTACAGCTGAATTTAATGCCACATCTCCATTAGCTAAAGACTTTCTGAGAAAGGATTGTGTAGATTTATAGGTGAAATACATTTATTACAAAGTATTTTTGTACTGATTGATGAAAAATTGCATTGTTTAATTTATCCAGGTGTTTTATACCCTTAATGCTGGGCCTTTGCCGAACAGTCTCTGCCAATGAAAGGTGGGGGGGCATATTGTAATGGATTTGCTAACAGGAGCTTGCAGTTACGACATATAGTTGCCTGGAAAACTTCAGACACTTTGACCGTTTTACCCAGGTGTTCTGATTTGCGAGGTGAACAAGGGACAAATACAAGTTTACGACTCAACCAAATTTATTATCAAATACTGTAAAAACAGTTACTCCCTTAAATGCACCCAACTACAATAATCCCAAGATTCTTAATACTATCCTTGCAGGTGAACTTAATTGAGCTGTAGGTCCAATTCTCTGAGTCTCGGTTGTCTCAGGACCTCTGTCTATGAAGGTGGGTCTCGTACGCTGCTCCCTTTCATCGTCTAATCTGCCGTTGAATCTCCTCTGTTGCTTCTTCGCTGAATCTTCACTGCGGAGGATCCTGGTGGTCACTTCTTATACCCCCCTTCATGCCTCTCCAAAAAGTTCTCCAGTCTTCAGCCAATAAGTTCTTGGAGCGAGGGTCGCAACACCCGATGGAGTTGCTGATTGCAACTCTGCAGGACAACAGGAACCCTCCCTCAGGCCCATCTCCAGGTATTGTCCACGCGTAACCTTATTCCATACATAGTAATGGCAGGGGATCTACAGACCAAAAAGTCTAGCTTTATCTGGGCAATCCACACCAATTGATCCACTTGAATGGGACCAATTATCTCCTGGTGTCCTGTTTACAGGGCAGCCCAAATTTGTCCTGACTGTCCATGCTCAGTGGATTTGGACTTGACTGTTTGAATTCCCATCAGGCCTGCCTGTGGACTGACTGTGGTTGAATTTACAATATTCAATTCTTAATGTAAAGTGTCCAGTTATATATTGGGCCTAAAATTCAGGCAGTTGTCCATTTTACCACGCTATGCTAGCCTCTGGGTCAACTTACCACAGTGGCAGGACTCACTTGCTGCCTTTCACCTCGAATTCCACAGGCTCTTTGTAAACATAAATAACCAGTGTCCTTCTGAGCTCGAGAGTATTAGGGTACTGAGCTACAAAAACTGAGACATACTGAGAGGCATTGACAATTTACAGTCCTTGAACATCAAAGTAAAACAGCCCTCAAACGGTATTAACTGCCTGTAGTACAACTCCCTGTAGTAGTCACCACTAGTAGTATGTTATATGTATTACGACACTGCCCATATATTAGAGGTACAGTGGTACTTCCCTGCCTGCTGGCCCCCTCCAGCGTATAAAAGTGTGTGCTCTCCAGCGCTGCAGCCATTCTGGTTCCAGCTACAGGAGGCACAACATCTTGTTCAATAAAGCCTCGATTGTTCCACCATTCTCGTCTTTGCGGTAATTGACGGTGCATCAATTTATTGAACAAGATTTTTATACAATGGATCTCCGCATCAAGCCTGATCGCCTGCAGCTGAGCCCTCAAACAGCCAACGCCACGTCCACCTTCGACCACTGGCTAGCCTGCTTCGAAGGCTACCTCAGAGCAGCCGGTGAAGTACCCTCGGACACATAGAAGCTCCAAGTCCTCTATTCACGGGTGAGCCCGGACATTTTTCCCCTCATCCAGGATGCGCCCACCTACTCCAAAGCGATGGTGCTCCTGAAGGGACATTACGTTCGACCAGTGAACCAAGTGTACACCAGACACCTCCTGGCCACGAGACAGCAACTCCCCGGGGAGACTTTGGATGATTTCTTGCGAGCCCTGCAGATCCTAGGTAGGAACTGTGACTGCCAGGCAGTTTCGGCATTCCAGCACACCGAACTTTTAATTAGAGATTCTTACGTCACGAGCATGAAGTCTGCATACGTCCACCAGCGGCTACTGGAAGGGGGGTACGATCGATCTCGCGGGCACCAGGCAGCTCGCTAATTCATTAGAAGTGGCCTCCCGTAACGTTCAGTCCTATGCCCCCGACCGCGCGGCACCCTTGTGGGCATCGTGGGCCCCACCAGCTGCTGACTCCAGCTCACCGCAAGCCTGCGCCGCGCGGCAGCCAGCCAACCCTGGGGGGCCCAAGTGTTATTTTTGCGGACAAAACAAGCACCCCAAGCAGCGCTGCCCTACACGAAGCGCGACCTGCAATGGATGTGGGAAGAAAGGACACTTCGTTTCTGTTTGCCAGGCACGATCGGTCGCCGCTGTTTCCAGGCCCGGCGTTTCTACACCCATCATGTGCGACCCAAGGGCACTGCCATTTTCCCCTTCGCGAGTCATGTGCGGCCCGTGAGCGCCGCCATCTCCCTCACTGCAAGCCACGTGCGGCCCGTGGGCACCGCCATCTTTGATGCCGCCCGCCATGTGCGCCCTGTGGCGCCGCCATATTCGCCGCCATTTTGGACTGCGCCTCAGGACCCCTGCTCATCTGGCCGTTCATCGCTTACCGCTACCTCTACCACCGCTGACCAGCCCGGGGCCTCCCAGCATCTTCCACAGCTCGCCTCTATCACCCTGAATCAGTCTCGGCCCCGCAACCTCGCGACCGCGACGATGACAGTGAAGGTCGATGGGCGCGAGACGACCTGCCTTTTTGACTCTGGGAGCACAGAGAGCTTCATCCACCCCACTACGGTAAGGCGCTGCTCCCTCCCGGTACTCCCCGTCACCCAGAAAATCACCCTGGGCTCCGGATCCCATTCCGTTGAAATCCGGGGGGTACTGTATTGCGACCCTCACAGTCCAAAGCGTAGAGATCAGCAACTTCCGGCTTTACGTCCTCCCCCACCTCCGCGCTGCCCTGTTACTCGGCCTGGATTTTCAATGCCACCTCCAAAGCCTGACTTTAAAATTTGGCGGATCCCTACCCCCCTCACTGTCTGCGGCCTCATGACCCTTAAGGTCAATCCACCTTCTCTCTCACTCCAGAGTGCAAATCCGTCGCCACCAGGAACAGAGGGTACAGTTCCCCGGACAGGACCTTCATCAGGTCGGAGGTCCAACGGCTTGTGTGGGAAAGGGTCATTGAGGCCAGCAACAGCCCCTGGAGAGCTCAAGTAGTGGTAGTGAAGACTGGGGAGAAGCACAGGATGGTTATTGAAAGCAGTCAGACCATCAATCGGTACACGCAGCTTGACGCGTACCCCCTCCCACGCATATCTGACATGGTCAATCAGATTGCGCAGAATCGAGTCTTTTCTACAGTGGACTTGAAGTCCACCTACCACCAGCTAATCACCAGTGAGAATACACACACTGTAAAGGCAGAGGGCACCACGGTTCCCGCTCATTCTGGGTGCTGCCGCTCAGTGTAACAAAAACTCATCCAGCCCAGCACAGACTCACTCCACATGCTGAGAGAATCAACTGGTTCGGACAAGGCTTAGGTCTCTAGTTTAAGTTAGCATCATTTAGACCCACAGTCATTGTGTGTTAGTTAGTTAGAAGTTAGTTAATAAAATTGAGTTGAACCTTCATCAGTGTTGGAAGTGTCTGTTCATCTCTCAAGTCTACACTAGCCAACACTTCACGGTACCAGAAGTTGAGGGATGCTCGCACTTCTGAGACCTACCTTTCAGTGATCTGCCTCCCACCAGTCTCCAGCCATCCTACAGAATGGACTCCGTTCGCCCGCTGCCGCCTCTCCGCATTGCCGGGAATCTGGGCTCGAACTGGAAACTTTTCAAGCAGCGCTTCTAGCTGTACCTCGACGGCAGGGACCTGGAAGCTGCCTCGGACGCACGGAAGATTGCTCTCTTCCTCTTCACAGCCGGTGACCACGCTCTGCACATTTTCAACTCGCTCACCTTCAATGAGGGGGAGGACAAACCGATGTTCAAGACCATAATTCTGAAGTTCGACAGCCACTGCGCGATTGAGGTCAACGAGAGCTTCGAGAGATACATGTTTCAGCAGCAAATTCAGGGTAAGGACAAGCCTTTCCAGTCCTTTATTGCCCACCTCTGCGTCATTGCGCAGTCCTGCAACTTCGGGTCCACCTCTGACTCCGTGCTCCGTGACCAGATTGTTTTTGGTGTTCAGTCGGAGCCCCTGCGCCAGCAGCTACTAAAAGTAAAGCAGCTCACTCTCTCCATGGCCATTGAGATCTGTGTGCTTCATGAGCATGGCTCCACGCGCTACTCATACATCCAGGCTGCTGAATCGGCGCGGCAAGCCCCTGACGAGGCAGAACGGGTCCAAATGATTAAATCTTTTCAGGTCCTGGATCGGAACGATGGTGGCCATTTTGCGCGCTTTTCGCGGAGTCCCGCGCTTACACGCAGCGAGCGTGCTGATGCCACGGACTGCTTCGCGCAGGTGCGCGCCACGCTGGATCGCCCCACGCGTGCGCGGTGGTGCGACGAACGTCCCGACGCTCCGGCGTGCGGCAACTGCGGCTCCGCCCTCTTAAAGTGGCAATGTCCCGCGAAGTCCCGACGCTGCCTGCACTGTGGCAAACGAGGCCACAACTCGACTACTCTACAATGTGCAGGTCTTCCCTGCCTGCTGTTTTTAGGAGGTCCACCCAGCCCCACAGAGACGTCAGGGCTATCCAGCCTGCCATCAATGAACCTACTCCTTGCTTCCGACTGTGCCTGCGATGACCCACAGGTCCTGTTCCAAATCGGCGTCATTACCACAAACAGGATGTAACCCAAGCGTGACACTGAACCCATCCATGTCCACAGCGTCGGCCAGGATGATGAGTGGTGTGCCACCCTTACGGTCAACCATCGGATCATGGAGCAGATGATGGAGGGGATCGACGGCGACATATATGTCGACGACATTATTATCTGGTCAACCACCCCGCAGGAACACATTGCCCGCCTTCAGCACTTTTTCACGCGCATCCACGAACATGGCCTCCGCCTCAATAGGGCCAAATGCTCCTTCGGCCAGTCGAGTATCAAGTTTCTGGGAGATCAAATCTCCCACCAGGGGGTGCGTCCGGACGAGGACAATATTGCAGCAATCACATCCATGAAGACGCCCAAGGACAAGAAAGTGATCTTCCGTTTCCTGGGCATGGTGAATTTCCTCGGGAAGTTCATCCCAAATCTCGCTTCACACACCACGGCCCTCAGAGACCTGATTCGCAAAACCACAGATTTCCGATGGCTCCCCGCTCACGAGCGCGAATGGCAGGAGCTGAAGGCCAAGCTTTCCACGGCCCCAGTGTTGGCCTTTTTCGACCCGACCAAAGAGACCAAAATCTCGACTAATGCCAGTCAGTCGGGGATTGGTGTCGTGCTCCTGCAATGAGACAAGGCCTCGTCATGTGCCCCCGTTGCGTATGCGTCGCGGGCGATGCCTCCCACAGAGTAGCGCTATGCGCAAATTGAGAAAGAGTGTCTCGGCCTTCTCACTGGAGTCGTGAAGTTCCACGTCTATGGACTTCCGCAGTTCACGGTTGAAACCGACCACCGCCCACTTGTAGATATTATCAAAAAGGACTTGAATGACATGACGCCTCGCCTCCAGCGTATCTTAGTCAAGCTGCGCAGGTCCGACTTTCAACTGATCTATACCCCTGGCAAGGACCTTGCCGTTGCTGATGCCCTCTCAAGGTCGATCACAACTCCGTGTGATCACAACGCCTTTATTGGCCAAATAGATACTCAGGTTCAGCTTACAGCCTCCCATTTGCCAGCTTCGGATGCACAACTGATGCAAATTCGCCGCGAGACAGCGGCTGATCCACTTCTACAGCGGGTGATGCGTCTAATGTCAGACGGGTGGCTCAAGGGCCAATGCCCGCAATTTTACAACGTCCGCGATGACCTGGCCGTTGTCGACGGGGTGCTCCTGAAATTGGATCGCATTGTCATTCCACAAAACATGCACCAGCTAGTATTGGAGCTACTCCATGAAGGCCATTCATGAATCGAGAAATGCCGCCGCAGGGCCAGAGAAGCCGTCTACTGGCCGGGCAACAATGATGACATCGCCAATGTGGTGCTCAACTGCTCTACCTGCCAGTGTTTTCAGCCCGCCCAACCACGGGAAACCCTGATGCTCCATGAGCTCGTCACATCGCCTTGGAACAAAGTGGGCCTCGACCTGTTCCATGCATTGGACAGGGACTACGCCATCATCATCGACTACTTCTCCAGTTACCCGGAGTTCATCAGGCTGCACGATCTCACATCCTCGGCTGTGATCAGGGTGTGTAAGGAGACATTTGCGCGACATGGCATTCCGCTGATGGTCATGTCAGACAATGGAACCTGTTTCGCGAGCCAGGATGGGCCGGCTTCGCCCGACACTACAACTTCGAGCACGCTACGCCCAGTCCCCTATACCCCCAATCCAATGGGAAGGTGGAAAAGGGGGTCCACATCGTTAAGCGGCTCCTCAGCAAAGCCGTCGGCGCCGGCTCAGATTTCCATCTTGCTCTGCTAGCCTATCACTCCGCCCCGCCCTCCACCGGCCTGTCGCCTGCTCAGCTACTAATGAACCGCACCCTCAAAACGACAGTGCCATCAATTCTCTCTCCCAACCACGATTATGTTCCCATGCTCCTCCACATGCACATGTCTAAACTGCAGCAGAAAACCTCCTGCGACTCACGGGCTGCTGACCTTCCCAAGAGCCATCCCAGCGACAAGGTTCGCATCCACCTCCCGGATGGTGGCTGGTCTGTGCCTGCGGTCGTTCTAAGGCAGGTGCCCCCCGCTCCTTCCTGGTCCGCTTACCGGATAGATCCATTCGGCGCCGCAACAGGCGTGCCCTTCGCCTGGTTCCAGGGTCTTCAACGGATCCTCCGACCAGCTCTTCTACTGATCCCGCCGTGGACTGTGTGGCGCTTCCGGTCGCTCTGCCTGCCCCTGACAGTGCTGCAGCCCTCCCAGCTGCTGATGCGCCAGCCATTGCCCCACCCTTGAGGCGGTCAACCAGAGTTCATCGCCCACCTCAGAGACTGAACTTATGAACTCTGTACACATGTGGACTTTCTGAAATGTTTTTTTTTCTATATCCTTCATTGTTGCATTCGTTTTCCAGTGATTTGTAAATAGATTTGTTGGTGGTTCCAGTTCATGGTAGTCGTCTGCACCAGGCACCTTCCTCTGTAAATAGTCTTGTTCCCTGTATATAGCTTTGTACATATGTCTTCGCACCTCACACGTAGCTAGGTACATTCTCCACACACCCACACTATTTATCATCACATGCCTATATCAACAATTTTTATAAAAGGGGGCATGTCATAATATACACCAGTATATCATGGTGCAGACACACACTGATGGACACACACAGGGACCAATTAACATGTACAAACACCGCAGCCAATCACCAGTTAGAATACACACACTATAAAGGCAGAGGCCACCACGGTTCACGCTCATTCTGGGAGCTGCCTCTCAGTGTAACAAGAACTCATTCAGCCCAGCACAGACTCACACCACGTGCTGAGAGAATCAACTGGTTCGGACAAGGCTTAGGTCTCTAGTTTAAGTTCGCATCATTTAGACCCACAGTCATCATGTGTTAGTTAGTTAGAAGTAATTAATAAAATTGAGTTGAACCTTCGTCAGTGTTGGAAGTGTTTGTTCATCTCTCAAGTCTACACTAGCTAACACTTCACTCGCCACCTATAATTATGAGATCTTGTATCGACCAGGGAAGCTCAACGAGCTCCCTGATGCGCTATCCCATGTTCCAGCGCACAAGTGGACCGACTCCGGGCTCTCCACTATGACCTCTGCCACCCGGGGGTCACCCGGCTCTTCCATTTTATCAAGGCCTGCAACCTGCCCTACTCCATTGAGGAGGTCAGGACCGTCACCAGAGACTGCCAAGTCTGCGCAGACTGCAAGCCGTACTTCTACCGGCAGATAGAGCGCACCTGGTGAAGGCCTCCCGCCCCTTTGAATGCCTCAGCGTAGACATCAAAGGGCCCTTCCCCTCCACCGATCGTAACACGTATTTCCTGAATGTGGTTGATGAGTACGCCTGGTTCCCTTTCGCCATCCCATGCCCTGAAATGACTTCTGCCATGGTAATCAAAGCCCTTCATAGCGTCTTCACTCTGTTCGATTTCCCCGCCCACATCCACAGCGATCGGGGATCCTGTTTTATGAGCGATGAGCTGCGTCTGTTCCTGCTCAGCAAGGGCATCACCTCGAGCAGGATGACCAGGTCCAACCCCCGGGGAAACGGGCAGGTGGAGAGGGAGAACGGGAAGGTCTGGAAGGCCATCCTGTTGCCCCTACGGTCTAAAAATCTCCCGGTCTCCCGCTGGCAGGAGGTCCTCCCCGACGCACTCCACTCGCTCCTCTGCAACGCGGCTAATGAGACCCCTCACAAACGTTTGTTTGCCTTCCCCAGGAAGTCCACCTCCGGGGTCTCGCTCCCAACATGGCTGACAGTTCCTAGACCCGTCCTCCTCCAGAAGCATGTGCGGACCCATAAGTGGGACCCCTTGGTCGAAGAAGTCTACCTCTTACATGCAAACCCGCAGTACGCCTACGTGGCACTCTCCGACGGGCGCCAGGACCATGGGCACGATTCTCCGCTCCCCACACGGTGTGAGAGAATCGCGGGAGGGCCCCCCGACAAAATTCACGCCCCCTGCCCCCCCCCCCCCGGGCTCGGAAGAATGGCCGCTCGCCGTTTTCACGGTGAACGGCGATTCTCCGACCCGGATGGGCCGAGCGGCCTGCCGTTTGCGACCGTTTCACAACGGCGGCAACCACACCTGGTCGCTGCCGTCGTGAAACGGGTGAGATATGCCCGTTTGGGGCTTGTGGGGGGAGTACGGGGGAAAGAGCACCACGACTGTGCTCGGGAGGGGACAGGCCCGTGATCGGTGCCCACTGATCGTCTGGCCGCCGTCTCAATCGGACGCACTATTTCCCCTCCGCCGCCCCGCAAGATCAAGCCGCCATGTCTTGCGGGGCGGCTGAGGGGAAAGACGGCACCGCGCATCCACGGGTTCGAGCTGTCAGCGTCGTGACGTCAGCCGTGCATGCGCGGGTTGGAGCCGGCCAACCTGCGCATGTGCGGCTGACGTCATTAGGCGCGCCGGCCGCGTCATTCCCGGCGCAACGCCCCCGCGGCTGAGATTTACGGAGCGCCGCTTCTAGTACCGCCGGGAGGGGAGAATAGGGGGCGAGTAGCGGCCTCCGAGGCCGTCGCGAAACTCGGCCGAGTTCACGACGGCCCTCCCGACTTTTCCCGGGAGCGGAGAGTTCCGCCCACAGTCTCCCTCCGCCCTGGCACCCGCTGGATCCCCATCCATGACCCCCGACCTGACACCCCCCCCCCGGTTGCCTCATTCACCCCTGCGCACTCACCCTCCCTCCAGCGAACCTCACCGCAGCCCCCACACCAGCAGGATCCGTCCTCCCATTGGCTCCACTCAGGGGTGACAAAGACGAGGACAACACGCTACCCGGAGTCGCAGTTGACTAAGTCGGCGCCCACATCACCACCAGGACTGAGGCAATCACAGAGGAGGGTCAAGGCCCCCGTCAGACCTAACTTGTAATGTTTCAACCACCCCTGCCAGACCCTTGTTTTTAACAGGGGTGAATGTGGTAGTCACCACTAGTGGTATGTTATATGCATTACGGCACTGCCCGTATTTTAGAGGTACAACAGTACATCCCTGCCTGCTGGCTCCGCCCAGCAGGCGGCATATAAAAGTGTGTGCTCTCCAGCGCTGCAGCCATTCTGGTTCCAGCTACAGGAGGCACAACATCTTGTTCAATAAAGCCTCGATTGTCCCACCATTCTCGTCTTTGTGGTAATTGATGGTGCATCACTCCTGTCTGTCATCCTGGAACCCTGATGGTTATTTTGGAGAGAAAGAATTCAAGTTGTCCCCTGGATGCCCAGTAGGATTCTGATTGACAGATTTTATTTCTATTTAACGTTGGAATGGAAAGGAAGGGGAAGGTTTTTAAACATAGGAGATGGATGTGTTCAGGATAAACCCAAAGAACAACTCGAGACAGCAAGAAGTTAATTTTCACATCTTGACATGGGGTTTGGGTTCAACATCATTAAATACTCAGAGTTTGAGGAACGTGAGTCTGAACTCACTTTGTAATCAATTCCTTGGTGAACATGCCGGATGTAGTAACTCATTCCGCACAAACACTGGGTGTATAGCAGCAGTGATGTAGTGCAAACCTGTTTGAAACACTGATTGTGAGGGATGGCAGGGGTGGGGGCTGATTCCCACTGGGCAACAAGAACCCAATACCTGCTGTGCTGGGGCAGAGAAAATTGCTGAAGAGACCATCAGAAGTTGTGATGTCCAGCCAAGACAACCATCAAGACACTGTCCCATTTTCAGTCTACCACCTGGAAGGTTGATAACCTGACCAGTGGCTGGAGGTCCAGTCAATAAATAGCAACCAAGGGGGTCAACGCTTGGATATGTTATCAAAACCAGCACTTGTGGGGGTAATTATTTCAGTGCACGAGGAGGGGTCATTGGTTGGGGATGGGGCAGTAGTGAATGGGGTAGATTGTCTGTGGTCTTGGGTGGGGGTCTCAGTGATCGGGTTAAGATGATGAGGGCAGGGAGCTTGGTTATCTGGAGGGTCTGTGATCTGGGGCAGCAGGAGTTTGTGAGAATCAATAACTGGGGACAAGCGGGCTCAGTGATTCGAGGTGAAGGAGGTCAATGATTGAGATTGAGGGTATGAGGATTGATGACATGGGTTTCAGGGGGAGGTGTTACTGATCAATGAGAGAGGCCACAGTCAGATTCTGGGCCCAGAGGAATATTCCTGCGCCTCCTTATCCCCAGGATGATGGAGAAAGACATTTAGCTTGTGGACTCGGAATGTCCCCATGTACTGTGGAAACCCAATTTACAACTGTTATTTAGGAGCCCCGCCTCTCGCAGGCATCCCGATATCCACCACTGTATAAATAGGATTTTGACGCTTGTGCATTGCGTTGGGTTACATTTCCCATTTTAAGTCTTTTAACCCATACCCCCACTAACCCCCCCACCACCCACAATCCTCTCCCACCCTATTTGATGGTGGAGTAATATCACAGCTCTTGAGTGGGATTCTCCCCGTTTCCCAGCATGGCGTGCCCCTGCCGGCAGCGGCCAATGGGGTTTCCCAATGTGGGCCATCCCAAGCCATCGGGAAACACGTGGGCATGGGTGCGCTGCCAGCGGGATGGAGGATCCCACCGATGGAGAATCCCGCTGCTTGTTTTTGTGGCAAGATTTTCGCCGGCTGGAGCTCTCGTGAAAACGCATGTTTTTATCTTTTTTACAAATAGAAAAGGTGAAAAATTCATCACTACGTTTATGTCACTACCAGCGGCCTAATTAAACCTTTCGCCCTTATGTTCTGAAAGTGAAAGATTGTCATCTCACATCCTACCACGCGCTGATGGTACCTGGAACAACTGCTACCGATACGGGTGTAATCTGGAATGTTTTCTGGGCCATTGTGCAATTGTAAAATTCAGACATGTTAGGAATGATTAGGAAAGTCCAGAGGAAAGTTTTAAAGCACTTACCAAAATTACTGAAGCTGAGCTATAAGAACTGTATAACCCTCAAGCACTCTGTGCAAATAGGGATCTCATTCGTAAAATGACTCCCACGATATTTAGTGCGTGTGAGACAAGCATAAACACAAAGATGAGAACCAGTGATTCTGCTTCCTGTCCATAATGAAGTCCTGTTGACCAGACTGGTGTTTTGGGGATAGGCACTGCTGTTGCAAAGATTATGTCCATCATGAGCATTTGTTGAGTTAATGTGTTTGTAATGCAAATGGTTGTATTTCTTCAGCCTGTCTTTGTCTATTCATTTCATCATTGTCTTTTTCTGTGTACCGATGAATGTTTTCCCCTGTGACATCTTTGCTGTTTCTGTTTCTTGGGGTTCCTCTGCACGTGCCGAGGAGGGGGAGGGCTGAGCATTCCAGCGTCTTTGCCAGATCTCCTTCACTAGACTGAGCTTCAGAGCTTCATGAAGGAGGAACAGGATGAGACTTTAAACCTCACATTCAGCCAAAAGGAACAAAAAGCATTTTTATTTTACAGAAAAAACTCAAATCCACTTCGGCTCAATTTGCCCTTGCAAGCAATCCATTTTATGGTGACTGAGAGGATGTATGTTCCACACATCCTACCCCACCCCCTCCTGAAATAGAAGATTGATATTAATATGTATAACCCAACCTGATAAGGCTAATTCCGATGACAAATCTCAAGATGGGATTTGGATCATCTTGTGCTGTAATATTACTGCTCTGCTGAATACACTCTGAGTTAAAGATTTTGCTTCTTGTCAAAGTCTGAGTGGTGGTTCAGCTGTCTCTTCAGTCAGAAGGTCATAAATTCAAATTCAAGTCCAGAGACAAGTGCATAATCTAGGCCGACACACCAGTGCAGTACTGAGGGAGGGCTGCATGGTCGGAGATGCTGTCCTTCAAGTGAGATGTTAAACCAAGGCCCTGATTTTCCACTTAAGTGACACTAAAAAATCACACAGAATTGTTGAAAAAAAACAGGGGAATCCCAAATGTCTTATCTTAAACTTATCCCTCAGCCATCACACTAAAGCAGATGATTTGGTCATTGCTATTTGTAGGACCTTACTATGCTGTACAGCATTTTGAGATGCCTTGAGTATAAAAGGTGCTACATAAATGCAATAGTCTACTCCATTCAGGCAGCAAGTCCTCGAGAACACAAACATTTAACTTCACCTTCTCTGGAAGAAGTTTGATTTTCAGAAGATCCAATCAGCCTATTTTCAGTCCTTTACTTCCTCAGAAATATAATTGGCTTACAAGGAGACCACCTAATATAATACCTTCCAGTCCTCCATTTACCCACAATTGAATCAAAATTGACACACTATTGAAGAAACCAAACCTTTTTATACAAACAATCAACAATATCTGAATGATGCTCCTCCAAACATTGGGTTTATGGTAGTCTCACCACTTCAACAGTGACTAGCACACTTCAATACTACCAGAAGCACACAAATCCTCCTGTCTCCATGAACATCAATCCTACCTAGCTGACCATGCTCAGATAGAAGAGATGTACAATTTACCAAAAAGCCACTTAATTTTCAGAAAACATTAAACTAAGGCAGCAATCACTATACAGTTGGGACAGGAATATGACCTGGTATATTTGGTCTTGACAATATATGGCTATAACTGACCTGAGGGAACATAAGCCTGAACTGAAATCAGTTCATGAAATTAGTTTTGTTTTGCCTTGGGCTGGAAATTTGTGTGCGCCCAACCTTATTTAGGCAAAATAGTCAAATTTATGTGTTTGAATTTTAAACATGCTCAAAGAAAATGCTTCACAGTTTCAGGTACAATTTGAAAGAGAGAGAGAGAGCAAGGTTCATTTTAATTAGCCCTGTTCTTCATCTTGCTTGCACCAGCTAGAGGGTGTGACTTCCAAGGAAGCAAGGGAAATCAACAGGGCTGTACTGCCTGGGTTGTAGGCCCCACTGCCTCATGCTGGACATAGGTGAGCATCATTAGAGGTTTGACATATGTGTCTGTGAGTAGAGGCCTGGATTGGAAAACATGGGGTTAACAAACAGAAGTGGATATGAGTTTTTTTTTTAAGTTTTGAAGTAAAGATTAACAGAGAGATAACCTTATCATATGAGGGATCATTTTGAGTTTGGGCAATAGTGTGATATTGTTGAAATGAATTTAACCACCTGTTGTACATCATTCCCAATTTTTATTCCTAACTAAAAACTGAGACAGATGTTTGATGTGTGACTGATCCACTATCAACAATGGTGCACTGTTACCCAAAGGTTAAAGTTTTGTACTGAGGAGGTTTGTGGCCTCTTTGTGACATTTCTAGTCTTGCAGGCCCCAATGCTGGTTGAATGCATAATAGGTAATGGGGTGTCAGTATGCACCTTGAGTTTATTCTCACTCTCTTGATTCCTATATTTCTCTTCTTTCACAAGTGCCTTGCTCCCTTGAGTTAGATTTCCCTCCTAATTACTTCCAGGTGACCATGGCCAAGAATGGCACAGCTGCCGACTACACAATTGTCGAGGAGGAGCCATGGAAGCAGGAGAGCTGAGGAGAGAGGGACACCCAGTTCTATCACCCATGAGCACACCCCTCCCTCCGAAACTCACCTCTGCTGAAATCATTCATCCGACAGGCAACAAAACAATAACACATCAAAATCCATTTTGTGTTTTCTTTTATCTAAATATGGTTAACGTAAGGTCCGAATAGTAAATACTGGCGCTGGGGAAGTGGATTTAGCTTGGGTTTTACCAGTTACTGTGTAGTACTTTTCAGATTTCCAAACAGTCAAGTAACAAAGAGGAGGGAGTGAATGTGCAGCCCCATTGGTAAAACCAAATCCACCAATCGAAGCACAAGAATTGCAGCCAATCCACTTCCGGTTTGTAAAACCTTTTCCCTATTATTCCCCCAGCCTTTGACCCGATTGAGAATTGTGTGGGTTGTTCAGTTCATGCTCACATGTCAGGGCAAGCTAATTGTATCGCCTTGACTGCACATCCTGGGCTTTGAGCTCTCTATCTACCGTGTTCGATTTTGCCAAGTTGTATTACTATTAAGCACAGTTTTTGGCCTAACTACTTGGAATTGGCCATTCTCAGGGACATGGTCTGGCTTTATGCACGTTACTGCCGTTAGTAAAATCCGCAAGTGCATTAGTCCAGCAATGATGTCATGTACTTCCCCTCATCCCACCTCCCTTGAAGTCAGAAGTGGCCTCTGAGCAGAACTTGTCACATGGTGTGATGGGTAGTGCCCAAATTACACAGCATGTTCTGGGAAATGTGCAGCAAGCTATCAGCATTGACCAACATGCAAGGCTAACAGGCAAGACCAACAGGGACGTTAAACAAGTAAGGTCACAGAGGTACCTCACAGACCAAGGCCTCACCGGCACAGTCACTCTCCTGGTTGACTGCTTGTCAGTGGGGTGGTGGGGGGCATTACAAACAGTGCTAGCCCAGTATCAGTCCGGTTCCACCTGACAACCCCTGCAGATTTTGAATGGAAGGTCTCCCCTTTCCATTTCAAATCCAGCTTGTTAGAAAGATGTGGACATATTTTTTTGAATATTCTACACCAGCATGGCTATTTCAGGGACCCGGGGTGAGGGGGATGGATAGAATTAAACATTCCAGCCGAGGGAGCAATCATAAAGGTTGTTCTTAACTTGGATATTTCTAAAGCTTTCCTCTACACCTGACGTTTCTTTTCTATTTCGACCCAATTATGCTTCCCATGCTCGATGACCTCTATAATCCTAAGGACAGAGCCCAGAAGCCAGGCTGATGAGGGCCAATCATGTGGCCAAATGGCTGTGGTGGAAGGGGGGAGCTGCCGAGGTTAAAAGGCACCTTTGAATATCAGCAAGATGTTTCAGTAACAGGGCACCACCCAAAATTTGTCAAGTGAGATGGAAGCTCTAAGATGAGCCCAAATATCACCCAGGATTAAGAATTCTTTGGTGCTAGAACCTTTACTGAACCAATATTAATTACATATCCTGTTCAAATCATAGATAATTCATACTATATTCATTTACATAGCCTGGCTGGAATCAACAAAGCCGTCCTGCTACTGGAACACTGGAAGCACTGTGATCCTGTTCAGCTCAAGAATGACTTAACTTGCCAGGTCCGAAAAGCTGGTAAAAGAGGTGAATCTTTTGCCCTGTACCACTTGACCCCTGACCCCTTGTAACTACACGACCACTGCTGCTGGGGCCGATCGGTCACCTGCACCTGCTACTGGCTAAAAGAGCATTAAATAATTGTCTCTGCATGATCCCTTCCTCAGACACTGTTCTTCACTTCAGCACAATGGACAAGCACAACCTTATGTTGAAATTTTTACAAAATTCACTGCAGTGCAACACAATTGCCTACGTCCTGGGAGAAGGCAGAGAGCTATTTAAATATGAAACAGTGAGAGAGGGTGTATGTCTAGAAGGTCATCCCCTAATCTTTGGCAAATATAAATGCAAGGATCACATAACCCAACACACACTGTCCTGGTTAACTGAAAGGTACCCTCATGCGCTGGGGGTGGGTTGTGATTTTTTTTTTAAACAGTATTGTTCATCATATGTGACAGGTAAGAAGAACATTTTACAATCTGTACAATCAGTGCTAAAACCCTCTGCTGAGAAATTTCACAGATGGAATGAGTCAATGGAATATGTTTCCAGGTATCAATCCTTGAAGCAAATGGCTTTTTAAGGGTCCAGTTGGATCTTTGTTGTTTGGTGTTAACTGGTTTTCTATTTTCACAGAATGTCTCCTTGAGCTGTTGTATTACTGTGGACTGTTATTAAGTCTTGTACACTTGTGTCTAATGTAAACCTTGCATGAAATGTAGTGCACATATTACTATGAAACAATCGGGCAACACTGGGTGTTAATTGTTCTTACTTTTTGGCATAACTTTTATATGCTTACATAACTCTTAACATCAGCTTTCCAGATACCTAAAAGAGTTTTTGATAGCTAAACTTCGCGGGTGTAGAGTTTGTTTTCATATTTGTGATTAAAAACCGATAACTGACTGAGAAATGCAGTGCACTGGGGAGTCAGAAGAGCTGTCCGTGTGGGGGTTGTAAGGTGATTGGAATGACTGCTGACCAGGACTCAAGGGGATGGAGAAAGAAAGGGTCACCAGCTCATGCCGGGCATTATCTTCACGCGGCCTCCATATCCAGCAATTGAAAAGTGCCACCATCCACATGGGCAGTTCAGGTGCGACACAGCTGCCACACACCCCGTGCCACCCACCATCTCGTCTTGAACGACGTTGTCAGCTAGGGGTAACTTCCAGGTGGGTGATTGGTGCAGCTTGGCCAGGGATTAGTTGATATACATTCATACCCCCATTTGGGGCAGGAGGGAGAATATTTGGAGATCAGTAGCAGCCTGGATGCAGGGTATTACCACCCTGTAAAGATGGGGCATGTAGCACTCGGAACCATCCACTCTGAAGCACTGGCCACAATGATGTCTCACTGTCTTTTAGAAAAGAGGAACAAGTTTGGAAAGATTTGCTGCAAATGATTGGAATGCTGACCTGGCCCTTGTTGAGTGAACATGCCGATCTCAATCCCCAGCTGCAGGTTCTTCCACTTCAGTGTTTAAGGTGCACATGGCTCACTCCTTGGTTTGTAGGCCTGACTTTTCCTTAATTAACAAAGAGAAGATCAGGGAGTTTCTACCTATAAAATCAAATCTACAGCAAAATGCCTGGATAACAGGACAGTGCTACCTCAGTTACCATGACAACCTTCAATTCCATAACCTTTGAAAGTAGAATATGCCTTTCCCTAATTTTCTTCACCAAATAAACTAGAAACTGATAATTGTTGTGGCCAGTTCTAAAGGCATTGGTTTCTTTGTGCTCTCTGTAAGTGATAAAACTCAGAAAGGTGCCTCAGTGCTGGGTGGCAATGGAGTTCCGATGTACAGCCTGTGTCGACAGTACATACCAACATACAAGTCTAATATTTGCTTTAAAATAAACTTGGACTTGGAAATGTTTTAGACACGATAAGCAACGTTGATGCAATGAGATGGCTCGGCAAAGCATTGCCATTGCTCCTTCAGGTTTGACTCTGTTCCCCTCCAAGTCTCACACCATCCTGACTTGGAAATATATCACCATTCCTTCAGTCACTGGAATACCCTCCCTAACAGCACTGTGGCTGCACCTACACCACATAGACATCAGCGATTCAAAAAGGTGGCTCATCACCGCCTCATCAAGGGCAGTTAGGATGGGCAACAAATGCTGGCCTAGCCAGTGATGCCACATCCCCATAAATTAATAAAGAAAAAAAATGATAAATTTCCTCAGATCACATCCCCAAGTTGATTTGTGCCTCTCTGCTGCTGTGACAAGCTTGAAGGAGGTGGAACGGTGTGACTCAGAATTATTGTAAGGAGGTTGGCCAAGTCTCTTTCTTTCTTCAATCCCCTTCATAACTTTATGTGGTTAGTGGAGAGCAACCCATCCCGTTTAGCCCCAAAACTGATGCACTGATGTATCCCAGTTAAAAGGGGCATTAACGCAGCAGCTTTACGCTACAGTGAAGAATTCACTAATGTCGTCATATAAATCTGGTGGCTTTGGCCCGATCTGACTCTGTTTGGTGCTGCATGGGGTGCAATGCAACATCAATCTGGTGCCAGACTAGGGGTAACCCTTCTCCCGGAGCATGGGAACCCCAGGATCGGCAGGTCACCGATTTAACTGTTTTCATAGAACCAAGTTCACTGACTATGGTGGGATATGTTCCTGAATGTTTTATCAGGGAACCCCCAACCTCCAACCACCCAACACCAGTTCTCTCCCACACATCCACCGGGGCGGTGGGGTGCACCCGAGCACCCCCCCCCCCCCCCCCCCCCCCACTCCCCCCTCCAACCCCGAAAGCAAACCTCTCTGCCCTGTGACGGGTGAGCCCTGCTGGTTGGTCAATCTGGCTATGCACCCACCCCTGCTCAGCGACCATCTCTGAAATGTTGGTGAGAAATTATTAATGGAGACAGTTTTACTTGAATAACCCCCACCCCGCCACTTCCACCCCAGCGTGGTTTATCTCCAGGCTTCTTCTTTGAGATGAGTTTGGTCGCTCAAGACATGGCCAGCGTTTGAAGAGTTAACACTTAAAGTGGGGAGAGACATGCTGGGCACTCGTGTGTTACAGTTACCTTGCTCACAGCAGGACAGACAGACTTCAGGCTCCTCCAAACTCAATTCAGACCAGTGGTTGCTGGACAGACTGGCTCCAGGTTCTGCTGAACCCAGCTCAGACCAGTATCTGCAGGAGAGACAGGCTCCAGGCTACCCTCTGAAACCAGCTCAGACCAGTAACTGCAGGACAGACAGGCTCCAGGTTCTGCTGAACCCAGCTCAGACCAGTAGCTGCAGGAGAGACAGGCTCCAGGTTCCGCTGAACCCAGCTTAGACCAGTAACTGCAGGACAGACAGGCTCCAGGTTCCGCTGTACCCAGCTCAGACCAGTAGCTGCAGGACAGACAGGCTCCAGGTTCCGCTGAACCCAGCTCAGACCAGTAGCTGCAGGAGAGACAGGCTCCAGGCTCCCCTCTGAACCCAGCTCAGACCAGTAGCTGCAGGAGAGACAGGCTCCAGCCTCCCCAATCCCAGCTCAGACCAATAGCTGCAGGATAAACAGTTTCAAGCCTCCCCGATACGCAACGTTGTAACAATGACTGCACTTCGAAAGTACTTCATTAGCTGGTAAGTGCTTTGAGATGTCCAGTGGTTATGATGAGTTCTGTGCAAATGTAAGTTTTCTATTTCAGGTCAGTATAAGCACAGTAAGAGTTCTGATAGGGGGAAGAGGGTTAACATGTCCTGATGAATTTTGTCCCCTGTGAGACGTAAACTGCCCTTGCTGGAGATATTTCTGTAGGGAGAAGGTCAGGTGGGCATCTTTTCCTTGCAGTTGTCATATTTTTCCTTTATGGCTGTTGCAGTGTAAATACTTTGCTGTTTTGTTTGCAAATCAAACCTGATTTACTGGTGTGTGTTTGTGTGCAGCCAGCTTGGTTGTGTGGGACAGCCGGGTAAATCGTAACTTTACAGTGGTACGTAACCATGGTGAATGTTGTGTACATAAGTGACATGGTAATACTTTAAACAGCAAGCGTGGTACTTTCAGAGGACGTCAGCTCTAAGTGTAACATGTAACTCATCCCATTCAAATAATTAGAAGACTTAATGTCCTTCGCTTTCCATTGAATCAATCACAGTGCCTGGGATCACACCTCCTGACCATGGAGTGATTTTCTTTTGGATAGCCAATCTTGGATTCTACCCATGTGTGTAAACCATTCTCTATTGTGTCATTTAGACGTCTATTGGATTGCTCTATTCTACAATAAAGGACTATTAGGTACCAGTGCAATTCTGATCCTACCTTAAGCACAGCGCATAGGATTTCCCATCAGCTAAAAACACAATGGAAGCAATCACTGATGTGCTGATCAGTGTGTAGCCCACACACAATGATCAGCATGAGCAGAAACATCAGGACTAGATTCATTTCCCAAACTTAGGGATAAAAATATCAAAATCAGAGTGGGATTAATTCACCCTCTGATGGGTAAATTCAGAAAAAAGGATCCACTCGCTAAAAAGTATCAAAATCAAAAGTAGGACGAGTAATCCACCTTCTCTGGGTGAATACAGTCGGTGGACAGAGCAGCCAATATTGCAATAAACAAGATTTTAGTAACATCTTTCCTGTAATCTACCATTTTGACAGTTCTCTCAGTATTGCCAAAAACACTCATTGGGAGATGAATCTTGTAATATCAGTATTCCAATAAATACCCTGAAGGATAACATCATTGTTATAATGAACTCCATCTCAGAGGTAAATATGGCAATAAACAGTGCTGCAGTAAATATTCTCTGAGGGGCAAATATGATGATAATCAGTGTGACAATAAAAGAGTAATCCACCCTATTTAGGGGCAAATGCAGTAAAGACCAGAAGTTGGCTAATGCACTTTCTAAAAGGCACATCCAATAAAAATCTCCACTGCAACACAATTTACATCATCTTCTAATGGGCCTGTGCTCATTGGAGTTTAGAAGAATGAGAGGCAACCTGATTGAGACATATCGGATTCTCAAGGAGCTTGGCAGGGTAGATGCTGAGAGGACGTTTCCTCTTGTGGGAGAGTCTAGGACCAGAGGGCATGATCTCAGAGTAACTAGTCATCCATTTAAGATGAGGAGGAATTTCTTCATTCAAAGGGTAGTGAATCTGTGGAATTCTTCACTGCAGAGAACTGTAGAGGCTGGGTCGTTAAGTATGTTCAAGGCTGAGACAGACAGATTTGTAATCAGTAAGGATTATGGGGATAAGGCGGGAAAGTAGAGTTTAGGATGATCATATCAGATCAGTCATGATCTCATTGAATGACAGAGCAGACTTGATGGGCCGAATGGCCAACTTCAACTCTTACGTCTTATGGATTCCGTCAATATTCCAGGACCATCCCACAGAATCTCAGTTCCGCGATCCCTGCCAATTTCCCTTCTCCCACCCTCCACCTTCTCTTCACCCATCCCTTCGGCTCCTAGTCTTCCTTCATCTCCAAACTCCATGTTTCTCCAATACCAGTAAGTGGACTCCCATTTTCTGTGACTATAGTGTCTCAGCATTGGCCAACTGTGATGGCCAGATGGCTTTACATTTCATTTTCTGCCTGCAGAAATGGTCAGTATGGCAGAGTGGGACTAAATGAGAGCACTGAATGAGATTGCGAGTTACACACATGGTTATAGCTGACTTCCTTTGTCAAGACCCACATGCAGATAACCATCTCTATTTTCACCATTTTATATGGAAGATTTTCTGATCTTTTGTATACTGTTGTACTTTGTCAAATTGCTGTTGGAGCCCTCATGTACAAACTTGCATCCTTTGTATAATTGAAGGAAAGTGACACAAAATGACACTTTGTGCTGTATTTTTGGTGTTCTATAAATTTACAGAAAAATCTAATAAATGTTTATTGGGTGCTCAGTTTGAAGTATGCAATTCATTGTTTGTTCTTTCCCTGTTGTTATTTCTCCAATTGCACTGTTTTTAGTTCTTGCAACATGTAGCTGAAGAAACAGTTTCCTCTCAGGAGAAGGGAAGTTAAATAGACAGGGGTTTGGGACAGAGCTGAATTTCACATTCTCTCTTGCTCATTTTTCCAAGGAAACCATGGCCAGGATTTTTAAGATGGCAGAGTTTCCCGTCCCGATCTGATTGGCTGGCAGCTCTCTGGTCCCTGCAGCGCCAAAAGTCACAGTGGAGCCAACTGCCACAAAGCTGCCACATATGGTTTTATGGGCCTCCCATTTTCCTGTCTTCTCTGGTGTCATATATATCATTCCATCATCATACTTTGCTTTGAACCAAAGTATTTTTCAAGAGCACTTACCATCGTATCAAACCTAGACATGTCTTCTGTGAGCTGTTTGACTATTCACTGCCCCCCTGCTCCAGGATAATGTACAATATGTGGATAATGGATAATTTAGTACGTGAGGAGTTGAAAGCGGTACAGAAAACTGCAATCATCAATGAACTTCTGACCTTTTACATAGAAGATAGGAGCAGGAGGCCCTTTGAGCCTGTTCTGCCATTTATCACGATCATGGCTGATGGAGGGAAGGTAATTGATGAAGCAGTTAAAGGTGGCTGGGTCAAGGACACTACCCTGAGGCACTCCTGCAACCATGCCTTGGAACTGAGATGATTGACACCAACAATGTCAAACGTCTTTCTTTGTGCCGGATATGTCTCAACCAGTGAGGAGTTATGCCCCTGATTTCCATGAGTTCAGGTCTCCTTGATGCCACATTTGGTAAAATTTTGCTTTAATGTCAGAGGCAGTCATTTTCACCTCAGCTCTGGATTTTGGTCCATGTTCGGTCCAAGATTGTAATGAGGCCAAGTCACCCTAGCAGAATCCAAGCTGAGCATCAGTGAGCAGAGTGTTTGAGAGATAGTGACATTTGGTAGTCCTGGCTACAACACTTTCTGTCATTTTGCTGATGACTGAGAGTAGATCGATGAGGTGGTTATTGGCAGATTGGAATTGTCTGCTTCTTGTGGACAGAACATAACTGGGCAATTTTCCACATTGTTAGGTAGATGTCCATGTTCTACCTACCCTGGGCGTGATTTTACGGCCAGGCTGCACCCGAAAGACAGCTCACCACAGCACAGCATGGCCGATAGAAGCTAGGAGACCCCGCTCCCGGGATCTACTTGGCTTGCGATATCTAATGCGATCTCGCGAGATGTTGTGATCTAAGTCCCACCCATTCTGGGCAGGATCACTTTTTAGCAAATCTGCATATTAAAGCGAGACAGCTAGTCTCACATTATGTGCAGATTCCCCAGGTACCCAAGACATTGGATCTGTCTCCTTTGCCTCGGGCGACGCCATTCAATACTGTTCTCCACAATCAGGGACCAGACGGACTGGTACTCATTGGGGTCTCCCAGGAGATCAGAGGCCCACAGGTAATAATAATAAGATTCTGTATTGTCACAAGTAGACTTAAATTAACTCTGCAATGAAGTTTCTGTGAAAAGCCCCTAGTCGCCACACTCCGGAGGCTGTTCAGGTACGCAGAGGGAGAATTCAGAAAGTCCAATTCACCTAACAAGCTTGTCTTTCGGGACTTGAGGGAGGAAACCGGTGCACCCAGAGGAAACCCACGCAAACATGGGGAGAATGTGCAGACTTTGCACAGATGGTGACCCAAGCCAGAAATCAAACCCGGGTCCCTGGCGCTGTGATGCAACTGTGCTATCAACTGGGTGCTACCGTGCCACCCGTGCATTCTCTTTGGACAAAGTGGTACCCTGGCACTGATGGTGTTACCTAGGCACCCTGGCACTCCCAGCCTGGCACCCTGGCACTACCACCTGTGAGGGGCACTGCCAGGTTGGCACTGCCAAGGCAACGCGTTCCAGGCACTCACGACCCTCTGTGTAAAAAACCTGCCTCGCACATCTCCTTCAAACATTACTCCATGGACCTTAAACCTATGCCCCCTAGTGACTGACCCCTCCACCCTGGGAAGAGTGCCTGTCCCTCATAATCTTGTAGACCTCTATCAGGTCACCCCTCAACCTCCATCGTTCTAATGAAAACAGTCCGAGTCTATTCAGCCTCTCCACATAGCTAACAGCCTCCAGATCAAGCAACATCCTGGTAAACCTCCTCTGCACCCTCTCTAAAGCCTCCACATCCTTGTGGTAGTGTGGCGACCAGAATTGTGCGCAATATTCCAAGTGTGGCCTTATTACGGTTCTTTGCAACTGTAGCATGACTTGCCAGTTTTTATACTCGATGCCCTCCAATGAAGGCAAGCATCCCATATGCTTTCTTTTACCTTGTCCACTTATGTTGCCACTTTCAAAGATCTGTGGACCAGTATGCCCAGATCTCTCTGACTTTCCATATTCCTAAGATTTTTGCCACTTGCGGTGTATTTCCCCTCTACATTAGACCTACCAAAATGCAATGTCTCACATTTGTCCAGATTAAACTCCATTTGCCATTTCTCTGCCCAAGTCTCCAACCTATCCATGGCCTACTCTAAATCAAAACAAAATAATAATTTAACCCCCTTGTGTTAAGGTTATTTTAATGAACGACAGAGCATTTCCTTCAGCAGAACCTTGTGAAGACTGATGTCATTGATTTTGGTTTCTACACAGTGTTGTCAATGATTTCACCTCCCTCTCAATGTCAGGTGAGAGATCAACTGTTCACAATGTCATCTTTCATATTTTGACCCTGAGCTGAATTCCGTATCTCACATCCTCTCCATTAGAAACATGGCCAACCTCTACTTCTGTAATGTTGCCCCCCCCCCCCCCCCCCCCCCTTGGCCCTGTCTCAGTCCATCTACTGAAGTCCTCATTCAGCTAGGCTTTGGTAATTTGGCAAATTTCCCAATGCTTTGGACTTCCGCCCCACAAAACGTCAGCTTAATTAAAATTATGCTACATGTGTCTTATCCCACACCAGGTCCATATTTAAAATTCTCACTTTTCCACCCTGGCTCTGCTCTATCTGCGCAACCTTCTCCATTGCTACAACCCTCCCCTCTGAATGCTCTGCTCCTCTCACCCCAGTCTTTTGTGTAGAAATCCCTCTTCTCCCCACTATTGGTCAGTGTGCCTGGTTAACTCCCCACAGAAAGGCAAACAGCAAAGCATAGGTGGAAAGGTGTCTCTCCTGCCACCAAAGTGGAGCAGGCAGCCACCTGCTCTTCCAAGGGCATACCCTCCCACTGCCAGCTCTGGAGGGCCAGTTTCAGAGGACTTGACCCCTGGATCACTACCCAAGCTTACTGAATCAGCCACAAAATCATCGGCAGCTTCATGCTAGCCAGTGGAAAGGGTAAGCTATGAAGAATCAGGAGGAAAGATTATGAAGGTTTATTACTTGCCAAATCAGAGCATAGAGCATTTAATTAAAGATCCAGCTAAGAAACTCTAATGCGGGACATCAGGAGATGCTGGACATTGGCACTCCATTAGAATTTGAAATTGGGTAAGTGGATGACCCACATCTGTAACCTTTTTTCATTCCCTCCTTTCCCTCCTAATTCCTTGTAGCTGTAGCTTTATCAAATAAAGGAGATAGGACTCCACCTGCACAAGATCCACATTACAAATCAGAATACTATAAGAGCCCTTCACTTCCACCTTTGGTTCCTCACAGCTCGACGTCAGACCTGCGCCTGTCCCCCAGGCAGATCAGTATAGTAAGCCCATCACAATCAGTCTATTAATCATTTTTTTTTATAAATGTTTTTTTATTGGGTTTTTGAACAAGGTATAATTACCGTTATGTACACAGGATAAGAAACATATATATATATATACACATATAAAGAAGAGAAGGGCACACCCAAACATACCAAGGAGAAGTAAATAGTACATAGTAAAAAAAAACAATAAAAAATGAAATAGAATAACTGGTGGGGTATTGTGCACCAGCTCGACAGCGGCAGCTCTGTACACCTGGCAAAATTATTTACAACACGTAAGTAGGCGACTGTTTTCGGGGGGGGGGGGTATTGGGGAGGCAAATATACATTGGGGTGCCGGGGAGATAATTACAGTGTGCGATACTTGGCTGTGTTTCGTGTTGTTGCCGCCTGCTTCTCCCGGATGGATCTCGCTGCCGTCTCGCACTCGCCTCCGCTTCTGCTGCTCCTCCCGTCCTCCGTCTTTACGTCTTTATTTTCCTCGTTCCCCGCTCCTAGAGATGTCATGCTCGTTTTGGTATCCCATTCCTTCCTTCCGGCTCCCATTTCCCTGCCACCCCCCCCCCCCCCCAATCCCCCCACCTCACTGGTTCTCCTCTCTTGTTTCCCCCCCCCCCCCCCCTCCACGGTTCGCCTTTCTTTCCTCAGGTTTAGCTCCCGGTCTATCTCTCCCTTTCATGCCTTGGCTACTTTCCCCTGATTCTTGGCTACCTGGCTATCCTTCCTCTTGTTCGTTGGCCACAAACAGGTCCTGGAACAGTCGCGTGAATGGCTCCCACGTTCTGTGGAAGCCGTCGTCTGACCCTCGGATGGCGAATTTGATTTTCTCCATTTGGAGAGATTCCGAGAGGTCGGACAGCCAGTCTGCAGCTCTGCGTGGTGTTGCTGACCGCCAGCCAAACAGAATTCTACGGCGGGCGATCAGGGAGGCAAAGGCAAGGGCGTCCGCCCGTCCCAGGAATAGATCTGGCTTGTCCGAGACCCCGAAGACTGCCACTTTCGGGCATGGCTCCCCCCTCACCCCCACCACTTTGGACATTGCCTCAAAGAAGGCTGTCCTGTACTCCAAAAGTTTGGGGCAAGACCAGAACATGTGGGCGTGGTTGGCCGGGCCTGCTTGGCACCGTTCACATCTATCCTCCCCTCCGGGAAGAACCTGCTCATACGGTTTCTCGTTAAGTGGGCTCTATGTACCACTTTTAGCTGCGTCAGCTGAGCCTTGCGCGCGTGGTGGTGGAGTTGACCCTATGCAGTGCTTCGCTCCAGAGTCCCCACCCTATCTCAATCCCCAGGTCATCCTCCCATTTCTTTCTTGTTGCGTCCAGTACGGTGTCGGCCCTTTCTACCAGTCGGTCATACATGTCACTACAGTTTCCTTTGTCTAGTATGCTTGCGTCCAGTAGTTCTTCCAGTAGTGTCTTTCGTGGCGGTTGTGGGTACGTCCTTGTCTTCTTTCGTAGGAAGTTTTTAAGCTGCAGATACCTTGGCTCGTTCCCCCTGGCTAGCTGAAATTTCTCTGTCAGTTCGTCCAGTGTTGCGATCCTGCCGTCCGTGTATAGGTCCCTGACTGTCAATGTCCCTCCATCCTGCCTCCACCTTTTGAAGGTGGCGTCAGTCAGTGCTGGTGTGAACCTATGGTTGTTGCAGATGGGAGCCTTGTCCGACATTTTGGTCAGGCCAAATTGCTGCCGCAGTTGGTTCCAGGATTGGAGGGTGGCTGTCACCACTGGGCTGCTGGAGTGTTTTTTGGGTGGGGATGGGAGTGCTGCCGTGGCGAGGGCCCGGAGGGAGGTCCCCATGCAGGAGGCCTCCTCCGCACGCACCCACTCGGCTTCTGGCTCCTGGATCCATCCCCTTACTCGCTCGGCTGTTGCCGCCCAGTGGTAGAATTGTAGGTTTGGGAGGGCTAGCCCCCCCCCCCCCCCCCCCCCCCCCTGGATTTTGTTTTTGTAGGACCTTCTTTGGGATCCTAGCATTTTTAACCCCCCCCCCCCTCCCCCCCCCCCATACAAACGCCATGATTAGTTTTTCCAGCGCTTTGAAAAAGGCTTTGGGGATGTAGATCGGAATGGATCTAAACAGGAAGAGGAACCTGGGCAGTACGTTCATTTTGATCGTCTGGACTCTCCCCGCGAGGGAGAGCGGGGGTGTGTTCCATCTTTGCAGGTCCTTTTTTACTTCCTCCGTCAGACTGGTGAGGTTCCATTTGTGGATCCCTTTCCAGTCATGGGCTATTTGGATCCCCAGGTAGCGGAATTTATGTCGGGCTCTTGTCCCATAGCAGGAATGGTAGGTTTGTCCCACCCAGCCCTTTCTTACCCGCAGTCGGTCCTGCTCTCTCAGGTGTGTCTCTTGGAGGAAGACTATGTCTGCCCCCATATTACTTTGGTGAGTGAGGACTCTGGATCACTTCACTGGGCCGTTGAGGCCTTTTATGTTCCAGGTGATTATCCTGGTGGGGGGCTTCTGCCCCCTCGCTCCTGTGGGATTAACCATACTTACCTGGTGGACGCGCCCCTGCCCTCCGGGGTTTCCCTATATTAGGGGGCCGTCCAGGATGGCTGCAGTCACTGCTCTCTCCATGCGGTCGGGTCCCTGCGCTCCGGGGTTTCCCTTTGTCCTGGGGGCACCCGACATGGCCGCCCACTGTGTGTCCGCCACGCGGGTAGTCCCCTGCACGCTGGGGGCTCCCTTCGCCCACAGACCGTACTGGGTGGGTGCTTGCAGCGGTTCCTTGTTTCGAGCCCTTGGTTGGGGCACTTTGTAGCCCTGTTCCTTTTCTGGCCTCTTTTGTCCCTTCGTCCCTGCATTTCCCCTCCCCGGTCTCTCGCTCCCTGTTTGCCCCCCGTCCCCGGTCTCTCCCTTTTCCCTCCTCCCCCGTGTACCCCTACTTTGTCCCTCTTTCCCCTGTTCCTGTACCCGTTTGCTCTCCTGACTCTGATGGGTGGCTCCCCCCCCCCCCACCCCCATCCCCTGCCTGGCGCCTTCTCCCCTTTTGGGGGTGCGCTGCGGCCCTGCTTTGTTGCGTGACCACGGCGCTAGCTTTCCTGCTAGTACGGCGGCCCCCCTCTCGGGAGTTACTGTCTCGCTTCTCCCCTGCCTGGCCTCTGCGGTTTTCTGCTTGCCCTTCCCCATCCTACCCTGCACCCCTCTCGCCTGCTCTTCCTTCTCCACTACTCTCGTTCCCTCGTGCTGGGGCCTGGCCTCCCACCTGAAGTGATCCCTCGGGCAGTGGTTTGCTCTTTGTTCAGGGTGCTCTTGCCGTGGCGGGGGCGGGGGGGCCTGGTATTGCCTCACCACCCCCCCCCCCCCCCCCCCCCCCCCCCGGTCGGCGTGTTGTTGCCCCTTGCCAGGGGCCCCTCATCCCTACCCTCGCTGGTGGTTTTCCAGCCCGTGTTCCTCGACAAACTTGTTTGCCTCAGCGGGGGCTGTAAAGAAGTATTCTCTTTCTTGGTATGTGACCCAGAGTTTCGCTGGGTACAGCATACCAAACCGCACGTTGCTCATGCGAAGAGCTGCTTTCGTTCTATTGAACTCTGCCCGTCTCCTGGCTAGATCTGCCCCAATATCTTCATAAATTCTAATGGCGTGTCCTTCCCATTTGCAGGCTCTATTTTCCTTGGCCCAGCGCAGGATTGTCTCCCTATCCTGGTACCGGTGCAGTTTAGCTATAACTGCTCTCAGCTGGTCTCCTGCCTTGGGCTTCGGGCGCAGCGACCGATGTGCTCTGTTCATTTCTGGTGCATTGGGAAAGGTTTTCCTCCCCACTAAGTTGCCCAGCATCTCGGCCATGTATGCTGTGGGCTTTCTACCCTCGATCCCCTCTGGCAGGCCCACTATCCTGACATTTTGCCTTCTCGAGCGGTTTTCCTGGTCGTCTACTCTGCCCTTCAGGCTCCCCTGTGTTGTGCCCAGTCTCGTCACCTACCTCTCCAGGGCCGTGACCCGGTCGCTCATGTCAGTCGCTGCTTTCTCCAGTGATGTACCATCAATTGGACACGAGTCGAGATGAAGGTCCAAACTTTAGGCTTTAATCGACTAGTTGTGTGCCCGGCAGTCGACTTACAGAGAAAGGCTGACTGCCGGGTCCTACAGGTTCTTACACCCCGCCTCGTAGGCGGGACTACTTGCCTCCCGACCAATCGGTGAGCAGTCACATGACTAGTCTCAACCAACCAGCCGAGAGGCACATGACCGGCCTGTGCCAATGGGCAGCGAGTGTTCTGCACCAATGGCAGATAGGTACCGTAAACCTCCTAGTCATATCACCACATCCAGCTCCTTAATGGTCGCCCCCTGGGCTTACAGTTTCTCCCCTTGGGCATCCAATTTCTCCTCAAATCTGGCCAGGGCCTGCTGCACCTCTGTCAGGGCCCTGGCCACTGCTGCCTGCACTGCGGCCTCTATCTCTGCCTTTGCCTCTGCCTTGTTTACCTGCTGATGCTTCCTCAGCGCCTCGGTAAAGGCTGCCTTCCAGTTCCAGCTCCCCCCTGGCCTCGGGGGAGAGGGCACCTGTCGGTCCAGCTCTTTTTGATGCGGCGATACTTCCATTCCGCCGCTTCGTGTGCTGATTCGCTCATCTGAACTGGCTCGCCCATTGCCCCGTCTGCTTTTGGTGCCCCTACCCCCTCTGCTTTGGCTCCCTTCTGGCATTTTTTCTCCCCCTTCCCTTTCTTCTTTTCTTCTCCCCTTGTTTTTCTTTTCCGCCCCCTATTTTTCTTTGTTTCTTCCCTTTTGCTTCTCTCCTCCCTTCTCTCCTTTACCACTTTATTTTTTCTCTTTTCTAAAACTCTTCTCAGGTGGGCTTGTTTTGGGTGAGAGAAAAAGAGTACAAAAAGAGAAAAACTATATATGTCCCCCCACCCCCCACCCCCCCCCCTCTCTTTAAAAGTTTTCTTTTCAGAGTTTTGTTTTTGCAAAAGTTATTTTTTCCTTCCTTTTCCCTCACTCACCCAGGGGGGAGAGAGAGAGAGAGAGAGAGGCCTCTTTGTTCTTGCCTCGTGGTGGTCACTGCCGGTTGGCCGGGGGGGGGTCGGTCCCCGCTTCTGTCCCCGCTGCTGTCCCCGCTGCTTGGTCCGGGCCGCCGCTCGTCGCACCCTGCGCTCTCCCGCTTGGGGGGGGGGGGGGGGGGGTGGGGGGGGGGGGTTGGGTTGTTGGTCGCTCCTCCGCTCCCTCCTCTCTGCAGGCTCGGCCCCGCTTCGGTACGGGCCGCTGCTCCAGTCCTGCGCTCTGGTGCCGTTGGAGGGGGTGTTTGTTGCCGCCGGATCGCTCCACTGCCGAGGGCCCAGTTCCCCTGCCACCGGTTTCGCAGGACTTAGGATTTTTTTCCCCTTCCCGCCTCCTCCCGTTGCAGAGACCCCCTGAAAAAAGCCCCGACTTCGTTGTCCTGCGGGAGCCCCTTCTTTTTTGGTGCCGCTCCGCTCGCGAACCGGAGGTCGAATCCTATTAATCATTTCTGACTTTCCCCAGATATGGGGCCGGTTTAGTACGGTGAGCTAAGACAGCTGGCTTGTAATGCAGAATAAGACCAGCAGTTCAATTCCCGTACCAGCCTCCCCGAACAGGCGCCGGAATGTGGCGACTAAGGGCTTTTCACAGTAACTTCATTGAAGCCTACTTGTGACAATAAGCGATTATTATTGCAGAATTCTTGGAAAATAACATCTCTTCCACATTATTTATTTGGATTGATTTTGAGTGAAGTACTAGATTGAATTATATTGCGCCTACAGTATGGAAACAAGCCATTCCGCCCAACTGGCTTTTGTGTTCGATGAAGGCATCCTCACACTGCTCTTCATCGAACCATTTCATCCAGTCGATATTCCAGCTGATTATTAGTGTCAATCACATACAGGCAGAAATAACACAACCAGGCAGAAACACAATAAATAAGCACAGACACAAACAGGAACACACACATATACACGCTGACAGAAACACACGTGCACACATAGGCACACACTGAAAGAAATACACATGGACACGGACAGAAATACACAAATAGAAAAACACAGAAAGACACGTACACACGCCATTGGTTCTCCCATGGGGCCGGCGAAGCGTTGAAATAAATCGGCAAGACAGGAAGATCTCACTGGTGTGAAGGGCTGGAAAATTCTGGCCACAGAGATACACACAAACTGAAACACATACACACAGAGACACACACACACACAAACAGAAACACACACAAACACACACACAGATGCACGGACACACTCAGAAACAAAAACAAACACGAGAGATTCACACGCAAACAGAAGCACAGGCAGTGATTCACACACAGACAGAAACACACAGGGGCAAGGCCGGCACGGCGGCGCAGTGGTTAGCACTGCTGCCTCACGGCGCCAAGGACCTGGGTTCGATCCCAGTCTCGAGTCACTGTCTGTGTGGAGTTTGCACATTCTCCCCGTGTCTGCGTGGGTCTCACCCCCACATCCCAAATATGTGCATAATAGGTGGATTGGCCACAATAATGTGCAATAAAATGGGATGATGCTGGCTTTATGAGGCGCATGTTGGGCCACATTCCGGACCTGGAGGCAGGGGGCCTGATCATGGGGGGAGACTTTAACATGGTGCTAGATCCCCCACTGGACCGGTCCAGTTCAAGGACGGGTAGGAGGCCGGCGGCGGCCAAGGTGCTGAGGGGGTTTATGGACCAGATGGGAGGGGTGGATCCTTGGAGGTTTGGGAGGCCGAGGGCGCGGGAGTATTCCTTTTTCTCCCATGTGCATAGGGTTTACTCACGAATCGATTTTTTCGTCCTGAGCAGGGGATTGATCCCGAAGGTGCAGGATGCTGAGTATTCGGCCATAGCAATTTCAGACCATGTTCCGCACTGGGTCGATCTGGAGATCGGGGAGGCGCGGGACCAGCGCCCGCTGTGGCGCCTGGATGTGGGGTTGCTGGCTGATGAGGAGGTGCGTAGGAGGGTCCGGAGAAGTATTGAGGGGTATCTTGAGACCAACGACACGGGGGAGGTCCGGGTGGGGATGGTCTGGGAGGCTCTGAAAGCTGTGATCCGGGGGGAGCTGATTTCCATCCGGGCCCATAGGGAAAGGAGGGAGAGGAAGGAGAGGGAGAGACTGGTGGGGGAGCTCCTGGACGTGGATAGGTGGTACGCGGAGGCCCCGGAGGAGGGGTTGCTGGGGGAACGGCGTAGTTTGCAGGCCAAGTTCGACTGGTTGACCACCAGAAAGGCGGAGACGCAGTGGCGGAGGGCGCAATATATGAGTATGGGGAGAAGGCGAGCAGGATGTTGGCGCATCAGCTCCGCAGGCGAGATGCGGCTAGGGAAATTGGTGGAGTGACGGATAAGGGTGGAAATGTGGTGCAGAAGGGGGCAGAGGTGAACGGGGTCTTTAGGGACTTTTACAAGGAACTGTACCGGTCGGAGCCACCGGTGGGGGGGGGGGGGGGGGGAGGGGGGGGGGATGGAGAGCTTCATGAACAGGCTACGCTTCCCAAAGGTGCTGGTGGAGGGGCTGGGGGCGCCGATTGAGTTGGAGGAGCTAGTCAGGGGGATTGGTCAAATGCAGTCAGGGAAGGCGCCGGGGCCGGATGGGTTCCCGGTGGAATTTTATAAAAAGTATGCGGATCTGGTGGGCCCCCTGTTGGTGCGAACCTTCAATGAGGCATGGGAGGGGGGGTTTTGCCCCCAACGATGTCACGGGCGCTGATCTCTTTGATCCTGAAGCGGGATAAGGACCCCTTGCAGTGTGGATCATACAGGCCAATCTCGCTCCTCAATGTTGATGCTGAGTTGCTGGCGAAGATCCTGGCCACCAGGATATAGGACTGTGAGCCAGGAGTGATAGACGAGGATCAGACAGGATTTGTCAAGGGAAGACAGCTTAACACGAATGTGCGGAGATTGTTAAATGTTATTATGATGCTGGCGGTGGAGGGGGAGGCGGAGATAGTGGTGGCGCTGGATGCAGAGAAGGCGTTTGATAGAGTTGAGTGGGGGTACCTGTGGGAGGTGCTGGAGCGGTTTGGATTCGGGGCGGGGTTCATCAAATGGGTGAGGTTGCTCTCCGAGGCCCCGATGGCGAGTGTGGTTACCAATGGAAGGAGATCAGAGGGCAGCAGGGGCAGCAGGGTAGCATGGTGGTTAGCATAAATGCTTCACAGCTCCAGGGTCTCAGGTTCGATTCCCGGCTGGGTCACTGTCTGTGCGGAGTCTGCACGTCCTCCCCCTGTGTGCGTGGGTTTCCTCCGGGTGCTCCGGTTTCCTCCCACAGTCCAAAGATGTGCGGGTTAGGTGGATTGGCCATGATAAATTGCCCGTAGTGTCCTAAAAAGTAAGGCTAAGGGGGGGTTGTTGGGTTACGGGTATAGGGTGGATACGTGGGTTTGAGTAGGGTGATCATTGCTCGGCACAACATCGAGGGCCGAAGGGCCTGTTCTGTGCTGTACCGTTCTATGTTCTATGTTCTAGAGTACTTCAGGCTCTACCGTGGGACCAGGCAGGGGTGCCCCCTGTCCCCCTTGCCTTTTGCACTGGCGATAGAACCTCTGGCTTTGGCGCTGAGGGAGTCGGGGAGGTGGAGGGGCCTGGTGCGGGGTGGGGAAGAACATAGGGTATCGCTGTATGCGGACGACCTGCTGTTGTATGTGGTGGACCCAGAGTGGGGAATGCCGGGGGTGATGGAGCTGTTGGCTGAGTTTGGGAGCTTCTCGGGCTATAAGTTAAATCTGGGCAAGAGTGAGGTATTTGTAGTATTCCCGGGTGATCAGGAGGAGGGAATTGGGAGGCTCCCTTTTAAGAGGGGAGTGAAGAGTTTCAGATACCTGGGGGTGCAGGTGGCCAGGAGTTGGGGGACTCTCCATCAGCTTAGTTCTACCAGGCTTGTGGAGCAGATGGAGGAGGAATTCAAAAGGTGGGACATGGTGCCGCTATCGCTGGCGGGTAGAGTGCAGTCCGTCAAAATGACGGTTCTCCCGAGGTTCTTGTTCCTTTTTCAGTGTTTGCCCATCTTTATCCCTAGGGCCTTTTTTAGGAGGGTGACTTTAGGAGCAGCATCATGAGCTTTGTTTGGGCGCATGGGACCCCGAGGTTGAAGAGGGTCTTCTTGGAGCGGGGTAGAGATGGTGGGGGGCTGGTGTTACCCAATCTCTCGGGGTATTATTGGGCGGCCAATGTGTCGATGGTGCGCAAGTGGGTGATGGAGGGGGAGGGGGCAGCATGGAAAAGGTTGGAGATGGCATCCTGTGACGGCACAAGCCTGGGGGCCCTGGTAACGGCGCCGTTGCCGCTCCCTCCCATGAGGTATACCACGAGTCCGGTGGTGGCGGCTACCCTCAAGATTTGGGGACAGTGGAGGCGACATAGGGGGGAAGTAGGGGGGCTCGATGGAGGCTCCGTTAAGGGGGAACCATCGGTTCATCCCGGGGAACATTGATGGGGGGGTTCCAGGGTTGGCACAGAGCGGGCATCAGACAGGGACCTGTTCATTGATGGGAGGTTTGTGAGCCTGGGGGAGTTGGAGGATAAATTTGGGCTCCCCTCGGGGAACATGTTCAGGTATCTGCAGGTAAAGGCGTTTGCTAGGCGGCAGGTGGAGGGATTCCCTTTGCTTCCCGCGAGGGGGATGAGTGACAGGGTGCTTTCGGGGGTCTGGGTCGGGGATGGGAAGATATCTGATATCTACAAGGTAATGCAGTCAGAGGAGGCGTCAGTAGAGGAGCTAAAGGCTAAGTGGGGGGGGGGGAACTGGGGGAACAGATCGAAGATGGTACATGGGCTGATGCCCTGGAGAGGGTTAATTCTTCCTCCTCATGTGCGCGGCTTAGCCTCATCCAATTCAAGGTGCTGCACCGGGCCCACATGTCCGGGTCTAGGATGAGTAGGTTCTTTGGGGGCGAAGACAGGTGTTCGGGGAGTCCAGCAAACCACGCCCATACGTTCTGGGCATGCCCGGCACTGGAGGAGTTCTGGAAGGGGGTGGCGAGGACGGTGTCGAGGGTGGTAGGATCCAGGGTCAAGCCAGGCTGGGGACTCGCGATTTTTGTGGTTGGGGTGGAGCCGGGAGTGCAGGAGGCGAAAGAGGCCGGTGTTCTGGCCTTTACGTCCCTAGTAGCCCAGCGGAGGATCTTGCTACAGTGGAAGGATGCGAGACCCCCAAGCGTGGAGACCTGGATCAATGACATGGCGGGTTTTATTAAGCTGGAGAAGGTCAAATTTGCCCTTGATCGGTACAAGGGTTCTTTAGGCGGTGGCAACCTTTCCGCGACTTTCTGGCTCAGCGATAGGGTACAGGGACAGTAGCAGCAGAAACCCGGGGGGGAGGGGGGGAAAAGGGGGGGGGGGGAACGTTGACTATGTTTACTTATTTAATTTTAATTTATTTTTAAGTTCTCTTGTTGTTTACTGGGTTTGGGGGGGTGGGGGGGGGTGAGATACATGCGTCGATACGGACTTGGGGGTGTTACAGTTAGTATGGTGTTTTATTGTTGCTTTTCATTGTTTGTTGTTATATTTTCTGAAAAAATTTCAATAAAAATTATTTTTTAAAAATAAAATAATGTGCAATAATTAGAAGAATTGGGTACTCTAAATTTATGAAACCAAAAAAAAGAGATTCACACACAAACAGAAACACACATGGACACAGACAGAAGAACACAACACACAAAAATATACACAGAGGCAAACACTGACAAATGCACATATCATTTGGCTGCGAATTCTATCAGCCCTCACAAAGAAAAAATGAATGACAAAGGCAAATTTTTACAATAAGTGTTTTTAATATAAATACAGAAGACTATTTACTCCATTGGAGTTTGAAATACATGTTAATAGCCATATGATACGGAGGTTTATCAATGTCCTTTACAGCATCCAATTATAATACACAGCAACCCAAAATAAATATCTTTGTATCTCGTAACCACAGCCTTTACATTAACTTGCAACTTACCCATTAAAAATAAAGTAGTAATTTTAGTAAGTAACATCTGGCAATGACTGTTGCCCACGATCATAAAGATGCTCAACTTATATGTACCCGACTCCTTTCTCCAGTATTTCAATGCAGTGCTAACCCACTTACTGCTCTTTTAACTGACTCTGTACCTATGTTAAGCTGACGAGAGAGGAATTTGATGCAAGTTTATTAAGGGTCAACACAATGACACTGACAAAAGGCCTCGTGATTTTCAACATACCTTAATTTACAACTCTGGGCTGGGAGATTGCCATTCTCCAACCTGAACTGCATGAGTTCATGTCGGATGGCAACACAATGCATTGGGCCAATTTCTTATATCACGAACAATCAGTGCTGTAGGGATCTCAGGAATATAGGGAAGTGGAGGTGGATTCAGAATCCCTCAATTTAGGCCCAGGAACATTCTGTATTAAATTGTATGAAAAATGCCAAAATGTACCTCAGAATCTCTTCAACCTTCAGGTTGAAATTTCTGGGAGACTGTTATTGGACTTAAGGAGGCAAAGGCGGGAAAAGGTTAGTCTAGTTATGTTATTGCATTGTGATATATTAGTAGCACAGTGTGGAAAGCCAAAGTAACCTGGTGTTGGAATGGTATATCATGTGATGTGGGTGTTGCTGGCCGGGCCAACATTTATTACCCATCCCTGAGTCAACCATATTGCAGTGCTGTGGGTCACATGTAAGTCAGACCCAAGTAAGGATGGTAGATTTCCTTCCTTAAAGGACATCAGTGAACCAGATGGGTTTTTATGACCATCGACAATCGTTTCATGGTCAACTTTTAATTCACTTTTTATTGAATTCAAATTTCAAGATCTGCCAAGGTGGGATTTGAACCTGGTCCCCAGAGCATTACCCTGGGTTTCTAGATTGGTGGTCAATACCACTATGCCACCACCTCCCCTACTATAACACTGCATCAAGCAGATTATCTCAGGCCAATTCCAATCTTCAAGTGTGGCACTTTTCAGATGCTAACCAGGTCCAACTCCTTCTGTTTGTCATGCATATCTCCAATTCGAAAAGCTCTAGTCCACTGGATTCTGTTCCTGTCTTTGATGGTTTTCCTCCCGTGTGATTTACACGGTTAAATCTTTAATCTGTGGAGACTCTCGGACAATCCCAGAGAATTAGTAACCAATGTTAATCTACACAATGTACCAAACGTGAGTAGAGCTTAGGGTTCATTGTTAAACCCACACATACAGTATAAATAAAATATTCACAAATCTCATTAAGGATTTAGATAAGTCATTTTCTCCTTTCGATCCTTGTGTGGCTTTGTATGTCAACAGAGAATGAGGTCAAGGTGGGGGGAGGGGGAGGATTACTAGCTGTTTGAAGAGAGGGAGGACACCAGGCACAGACACACATTTGGACTGGTGAACTGCCACCCGACCATGCTTCATTTGGGGTGAGTTGGGAAGGTACACATCTGAAGGATTCAATCGTACCCTAGACATCCACACTCGGAGCCATAACTGATTGCTTAGTGACTGAAGGAGCTTTTCTGGTGACCAAATATCTCGGGTATCTCCAAGACCAACAATGGCTTCAGAAAATCTGCCAGGATCGCCAGCAGAAAGGAAAGAATGGAACAGTTCAACTGAGGGGTGGGGGTGTTGGGAAAGGGAATTGTTCTCCTTTATCCAGCTATTTCTATGTATCAAACACTGTACAGGACCCGATTGCTCCTGAGTAAATCTGCTTTTAAAATAATGATCCCCTGTAAGTGGGATGAGCTATATAAAATGTACAATGCAGTGAGTAAGATTGGCATCTCTCTCTTTCTTATAAAAGTAACTTCTTACAGCACTATCCTACCAGCTAGATCACCAATAACCTTGCATCCGCTTTCATTGCAATAGCATTAGGAATTTGCAGTCACAGTGCAAGTGAAGATGGTACCCTGCAGGACCAACGATTCAAGAAAGAGAACTGTGGGGAGGGGGAACCAGCGTTCATCTTTCAGGCCTGTAACCTTTCAAGCAAACCTGAAACGTTTGGGCAGCACGGTAGCACAAGTGGATAGCACTGTGACTTCACAGGACCAGGGTCTCAGGTTTGATTCTCCGCTGGGTCACTGTCTGTGCTGAGTCTGCACGTTCTCTCCGTGTCTGCGTGGGTTTCCTCCGGGTGCTCCGGTTTCCCCCCACAGTCCAAAGACGTACAGGTAGGTGGATTGGCCATGATAAATTGCCCTTAGTGACCAAAAAGGTTAGGAGGGGTATTTGGTTACGGGGATAGGGTGGAAGTGAGGGCAGACTCGATGGGGCGAATGGCCTCCTCCTGCACTGTATCTTCTGTTTCTGTCTCCACAGATGTCAAATGGACTGCTGAATATTTCCAGCATTTCCTGTTTTTAATTTCAGATTTTCAGCATCAACAATGTTTTGCTTTTGTTCAATAAAGTCAAACCGTCTATTCACGTGGGAAATAGGGTTGCCAACCCTTCAGGTTTGGCCTGGAGTCTCCAGGAATTGAAGATTAGTTGCTTGGCCACTGTTGTGTGCAACCTTGGGACATTAATAAAGATTTCTTAAATTGCTTTTCTTTGAATATTTCTCTTTAATAGATATAAAAATATTGAATAAAGGCTTTTTGTCTGACAGTCAAGCATCATCCAATAGGTAGTGAGCCACAAGGATGATGTGTTGGTCAAATAATGGCTGGAGCATGGGGAAAGTCATGTGATAAAACTTCCAGGAATTCACAGTTGGCAACACTATTGCAAAACGACAGAAAGACTCCGCCAAATAGTGGGGAAGGGAACATTAGATCCAGAGTAAAATTCCCTCTGTACTGATCCCAAACAGTCCTAGTTTTGGTATAACACTAATCAAATTCGGAACTGAACTCCCTCTCTACCATTCTGACAATGTTCTATCAGGTTATCTGTTGAGCAGGCTTTTGTGCTCTGTCCATACTGCTGTCCTCACAGACCTACCGAGGAGATTGCCAATTTGTTCAAAAACATGGAGCCTATGGTGCTGTGAAGTTAGCACCAAAACTAGAGCAAAATTTATCGGACTCATTCCACTGTGTCTTTGCCGCCAATACAATATTGGTTCAAGTCTAGAGGTGAAAGTACAATTTGTAACTCTCCGTACCAGCCAGTCCCTATTAAAACAGTTTTATTGCTCGCATTCTGGAATGAATATGGAGGTGAGCGTTTCAGAAGCAAGAGAAAATATTCCTGGATAACTGGATGAGATGGCAGTGGTCAGTAGCAGAGGATGTGGGAGGACCGCGTGTCAAGTTGGCCTTTAATGGAAGTCTGCATTTAAGCGGCTGGTTCATTTCATGGCCACCGGCAGATGGAGAAGCTGCCATGGCCTACACCCTCACCTACCCCCAGGATGTCACTCACAGCTTAGAGCACCTCAACCCACCATCTGAATGGGTAAAGTGAGCTATTCAAAAGGAGGCCAATGGCCTACATTCACTTTCACATACCTCCCCTCAGCCAGTCTAACATACTACTCATGCCCTCAGTTCCAGTCTGATGAATATCAGGAGCAAACCTGAAGCAAGCGGGAAAGCTAGCTAATGGAGAAGGGAAAGCACTCCATAATGAAAGACCATACCAAGGCACCATACAGCAAGAGCCCCCCCCACCAGAATGAAACAGGTTGATGTGAGAGCGACATGGGCTGCCATGCAAGTGATAAGATCCAACACGTGACTGACATGATCCAACATGATTTCAACACAAAGATTAAATGTTTTGACATGAGGGTAGAACAACCAGACACAGGAGGGACATGTTTTGACAGGAAGGTGAAATGGCCCCTTGATAAAAGATTATAATGGTGCTTCAAGCAGGCATTGCAAACACCAGTCTTTGAAGGACTTGAGAGGATGTAACACAAGAAAGTGCTGACAGACGCATTCAGTAGATTTGCAGTCAGTGACATATGAAGAGTGTAGAGATGAGAGGAGAAGTGCTTCATCACCATCTCGTACTCCACCTAGCTTTTGTTCCCTTCCGCCTGTGTAGCTGGCATCATCTCTCTATTGGATGGTTCACCGGACTCTTCCCCACTCATTAACCTGGCAGCTTCAGCTGATTCAGACACAACCTCCACATCATCTTTGCTCATCAGCTGGATCCATTCATCTGATCTCTTTATGTCAGCTTTCAGGCCACATTCTTCCACCAAGTCTCTCCTATTCCCATTCTCCATAATGGCGGTGTTATCCTCTCTTGGTCTGGTGATAGCCAGACTTTTCTTCCGTCCACACAATCTGACAATAAAAGTGTGAGGTTACTGAGTTTCAGTTATTTTAATCATGAGGTTATTATAACAAACAAGTCAATTAATGATAAAAGTTCACAATTAATCATAACATAAGGCAAGTCAACAATGAACAAGTATTAGTCATTCCAACAACAGGCATAGGGCACCCAGACAGCGTGGCCAGACAGTACACCCAGCAGGAGTGCCCAGGCTGTGCACCCAGACAGGGAGCACCCTTATCTCCCAGACAGGACAATGACACTGCTGTCATTTTGCTTGTCAACATCTTGTGTGGGACCTGATCAAAAGTTTTCTGAAAATCTAAATATACCACATCCTTAGGGGCAGCAGGGTAGCATGGTGGTTAGCATAAATGCTTCACAGCTCCAGGGTCCCAGGTTCGATTCCCGGCTGGGTCACTGTCTGTGTGGAGTCTGCACGTCCTCCCCGTGTGTGCGTGGGTTTCCTCCGGGTGCTCCGGTTTCCTCCCACAGTCCAAAGATGTGCGGGTTAGGTGGATTGGCCATGCTAAATTGCCCGTAGTGTCCTAATAAAAGTAAGGTTAAGGGGGGGGGGTTGTTGGGTTACGGGTATAGGGTGGATACGTGGGTTTGAGTAGGGTGATCATGGCTCGGCACAACATTGAGGGCCGAAGGGCCTGTTCTGTGCTGTACTGTTCTATGTTCTATGTTCTTATCTATTCTGCTAGTTACATCCTCAAATTCTCTCGTAAATTTGTTGAACATGATTCCCTTTTCAGTGTTACATTCCAATGTTGACTTTGCTCAGGAAATGAGAGTGCAGCGGAACTATTTAGGAATACATTATCCAAATAACCAGTCGGGGGCTGGTTAAGCACAGTGGGCTAAATAGCTGGCTTGTAATGCAGAACAAGACCAGCAACGCAGGTTCAATTCCCGTACCGGCCTCCCCGAACAGGTGCTGGAATGTGGCGACTGGGGGCTTTTCACAGTAACTTCATTGAAGCCTACTTGTGACAATAAGCAATGATTATTATTATTAAATACACAGGGAACAGGGGTGAAGGGGAACCATGTAGTAACACACCACCCAAATACACAGGAAATTGGGTGAAGGGGAGCCATATAAGAGCACACAAACCAAAAACACAGGAAAAAGGGCTGAATGGGAACCATTTACGAACATACCACTTAAATATCCAAGAAACAAGGGTGAAGGGGAACCATATAGGAACACAATATCCAAATATACAGGAAACGGAGGAGAAGGGAACGAAAGAGGAACACAAACCCAAATACACAGGAAATTGGGTGAAGGGGAGCCATATAAGAGCACACAAACCAAAAACACAGGAAAAAGGGCTGAATGGGAACCATTTACGAACATACCACTTAAATATCCAAGAAACAAGGGTGAAGGGGAACCATATAGGAACACAATATCCAAATATACAGGAAACGGAGGAGAAGGGAACGAAAGAGGAACACAAACCCAAATGCACAGGAAATGGGATTGAGAGGGGAATCATAGGAACACACCATTCAATTACGCAGGAAGCGGAGGTGAATGGTAACCACATGGGAACACACAATCTAAGTACAAGGGGAATCATATAGGAACACACCACCTAAATACACAGAAAACAAGGGGTTAAGGGAAACCATGGGCAGGAACTGTGATCCTGAGGCTAAGTGTTGACGCCATCGGAAACGCCATTGCGTTTCTCGGCGGCGTCAACACGGCCTTAGGAAAAGCAATTCTGGCCCCTACAGGGGGCCAGCACGGCACTGGAGTGGTTCACGCCATTCCAGCTGCTGATCCTGGCGTCAACTGGGCGCCACGGGGGTCCGTGCATGCGCAGTGGATCCCTTCAATGCGCCGGCCCCGACGTAACATGATGCAGGGCTACAGGGGCTGGCGCGGAAGAAAGGAGGGCGGCCCGCCGATCGGTGGGCCCCAATCGCGGGCGAGGCCACATCGGAGGCCCCCCCAGGATTGGAACCCGCCTCCCACCCCCACCCCACACAGGCCTCCTCCGACCCTTCCACCTGAGTTCCTGCCGGCTGAGAGCAGGTGTGCACGTCGCCGCTGGGACTCGGCTTTTGTACGAAAGCCGCCCGGGCCGAGAATAGGCGGGGGGGCCGCATAGAGCGGCCCCTGACCGGCACCGCACCAACCACGCTGGCGCCAATGGCACCGATTCTCCACTCTACGAGAATTGCGTGCCCCGGGCTGAGAAAATCCCGCCCCACATCAGAACACACTGCCTAAATGCACAGAAAATGGGGTGAAGAGGAACCATATAGGAACAGACCATCTAAATACGCAGAAAACAGGGTTAAGGGGAGCCACATAGGAACTCACCCCCAAATATACAGGAAATGGGGGTGAAGGGGAAACGTATAGGAACACCACCTAAATACACAGGAGATGAGCATGAAGGGGAACCATATAGGAACACCCCATCTAAATACGCAGGAAACTGGATAAAGGAGAACTATATAAGACACCATCCAAATATACAGGAACGAGGGCAAAGGGCACCAAAGAGGAACAAACCACTGAAACGCACAGGAAGGGGGGTTGAAGGGGAATTATATAGGAACACACCATCCAAATACAAAGGAAATGGCTGTGAGAAGAATCCATTTCGGAACACATTATCCACATACACAGGAATTGGGGGTGAAGGGAGCCATTTAGGTACACGCCATAAAATTACACAGAATTGGGGTTGAAGGGAACCATATATGAACACACCATCAAAATACACAAGATACGGGGGTGAAGTGGAAACATATAGGAACACAGCATCCAACAGACAGCAAAGGGGGGTGAAGGGCAGATCAGAGGAATACACCACCGAAATACACAGGAATCGGCGGTGAAGTGGAATCATGTAGAAACACACACCTAAATACACAGGAAATGGGGGTGAAGGTCATAGAATTTACAGTGCAGAAGGAGGCCATTCGGCCCATCAAGTCTGCACCGGCTCTTAGAAAGAGTACCCTACCCAAGGCCACCCCCCCTATCCCCATAACCCAGTAACCCCACCCAACACTAAGGGCAATTTTGGACACTAAGGGCAATTTATCATGGCCAATCCACCTAACCTGCACATCTTTGGACTGTGGGAGGAAACAGGAGCACCCGGAGGAAACCCACGGACACACGGGGAGAACGTGCAGACTCCGCACAGACAGTGGCCCAAGCCGGGAATCGAACCTGGAACCCTGGAGCTGTAAAGCAATTGTGCTAACCACTATGCTACCATGCTGCCCAGCGTGAAGGGGAACCATATTGGAGCACGCCACCAAAATTCGCAGGAAGCTGGTGTGAAAGGTAAATATACAGAACACACCATCCAGATATGCAGAAAATGGCATTGAAGGGGAAATAAAGAATACAATAATAAAGAACATTACAGCAAAGGAACAGGCCCTTCGGCCTACCGATCCAGATTCCTTATTTAGACCTACTACTTATTGCCCAAATGATCTGGATCCCTCCATGCCCCACTCGTTCATGTGTCTATTAAGATACAACTTAAATGTTGCTATCGTGCCTGCTTCCACCACCTCCACTGGCAACACATTCCAGGCACCCCCCACATTCTGGGTGAAAAACTTTCCCCGCACATCTCCCCTAAACTTTCCCCTCTCACCTTGACCCTGTGTCCTCTTGTAATTGAGTCTTCCACCCTGGGGAATAGCTTCTGACCATTCACACTGTCTATACCTCTTGTACATTGGCACACCTCAATAAGGGCCGGGATTCTCCCCTACCTGGCGGGATGGGGGGTCCCGGCGTGTTGGAGTGGCATGAACCACTCCGGCGTCGGGCCGCCCCAAAGGTGCGGAAGCCTCCGCACCTTTAGGGGCCAAGCCCTCACATTGAGGGGCTAGTCCCGCGCCAGAGTGGTTCCCACTCCGCCGGCTGGCGTGAACGCCCTTTGGCGCCACGCCAGCCGGAGCCGAAAGGACTTCGCCGGCCGGTGTAAGTCCGCGCATGCGCCGGAGCGTCAGCGGCTGCTGACATCATACCGGCGCATGCGCAGGGGAGGGGGTCGCTTCCGCCTCCGCCACGGTGAAGACCATGGCGAAGCGGAAGAAAAAGAGTGCCCCCACGGCACAGGCCCGCCCACCGATCGGTGGGCCCCGATCGCGGTCCAGGCCATCGTGAGGGCACCCCCTGGGGTCAGATCGCCCCGCGCCCCCCCACCCCCGGATCCCGGCGCCCGCCCATGCCGCCAAACCCGCCGGTCAGGTAGGTGGTTTAATCCACGCCGGTGGGAGAGGCCTGTCAGCGGTGGGATTTCGGCCCATCACGGGCCGGAGAATCGCCGCGGGGGGCCCGCCGACCGGCGCGGTGCGATTCCGCCCCTGCCGAATCTCGGGGGTCGGAGAATTCGGGACACGGTGGGGGCGGGATTGACGCCGGCCCCGGGCGATTCTCCAACCCGGCCGGGGGGGGGGGGGGGGGGGGGGGGGGGGAGAATCCTGCCCAAGGTCTCCACTCAGCATCCGTCTTTCCAACAAAAACAATCCGAGTTTATTCTACCTCTCCTCATAGCTAACACCCTCCAGACCAGGCAATATCCTGGTAAACCTTCTTTGCACTCTCTCAAAGCATCCACGTCCTTCTGGTAGCAGAAGTGCTCGCAACACTCCAAATGTGGCCGAACTAAAGTTTTATACAACTGTAACATGACCTGCGAACTCTTGCACTCAATGTCCTAGCCGATGAGGGCAAACATGCCGTATGCCTTCTTGACCACCTTATCCGCCTGTGTTGCCACTTTCATGGAACTCTGAACCAGAACACTCAGATCCCTCTATAGTCAATGTCTCTAAAGGTTCTGCCATTTACAGAATAAATCACACATGAATTAGATCTTCCAAAATGCATCACCTCGCATTAGTCCAGATTGAACTCCATCTGCCATTTCTCTGCCCAACTCTCCAATCTATCTATATTTTGCTGTATTCTCTGACAGTCTCCTTAATGATCTGCAACTCTGCCTTAGTGTCCTCTGCAAACTTGCAAATCAGACCATTTACATTTTCCTCCAGATCATTTATATATATTACAAACAACAGTGGTGCCAGCACTCATCCCTGTGGAACACCACTAGGTACAGATCTCCATTCTTAAAATCTTCCTTCCACTGTTACTCTTTGTCTCCTGTTGCCAAGCCAGTTCTTTATCCATTTAGCTAGCACATCCCGAATCCCATGCGACTTTACTTTTTGTACCAGTTTGCAATGAGGGACCTTGTCAAATGCCATACTAAGTCCATGTAGATGACATCACAGCCTGTCGAGGGGATTGATTTTGTCACCTCCTCAAAAAACTCCATCAAGTTGGTAAGACATTACCTCCCCTGTCTATCAGTAACAAGTCCATTCGTTTCCAAATGTGAATAAATCTTGTCCCTCAGTATATTCTCTAACAGCTTCCCCACCACTGACGTCAGCCTCACCGGCCTATAATTAACTGTATTGTCCCTGCTTTTCTTTGTAAACTAAAGGACAACATTGGCTATTCTCCAGTCCTCCGGAACCTCGCCTCAGATCAAAGATGATGCAAAGATATCTGTTAAGGCCCCAGTTATTTCCTCTTTTCTTCTCCTATATCCCATCCGGCCCAGGGGACTTATCTACCTTAATGCATGTTAAGATATCGAACACTTCCTCCTTCATTATGCTGACTTATCCGAGAGTATTCACACACCCAACCCTAACCTCAGAATCCATTGTTGGCAGTACCACCAGGTCATTGAATCCCTGGGCACAGGTCAATGCAGGTGGAATGGGGGTTGTGAGGACAGTGGTGGCAGGGAGGAGCTGGGGGTGGGCAGGTTGATGGCAAGGGCAAGGGGGTGATTTTCAGCAGCCTCCCACTTTATGATGTCAGTTCCCTCAATTTGGAACAAAGTGTCTTGTAATAAGGCATCCTACCCAATCCTCTTGTCGGTAGCTGCAAAATCTGACAGGGTTTGATATATAGCCTTGGGGGGGGGCACTAAATTATAGTGGGCTCAGAGGCAAGCCAATTGACACATTAATGAGTCTTAATGGACATCCCACAGGGAATGGGCAAGTTCCTCGCATTGACCCCTTCCCTCCTTTGACGCATTCAAGTGATTGGGGGCCGGGGGGGGGGGGGGGGGGGGGGGGGGGGGATTTCCCGCCACTGGAAAAGTGATGCACCGCCTCTCTCTCTCTCTCTCCCCCCACCCGCACCCCATCAACCACCCAATTTCATACCACAGTATAGTCCCATGGATGCTGGATGTTTACGGTGGGCATTTTAACGAGGAGGGGCTATCATGGCTAAGCCTTACCCTTTCTTCACCAGAAGGCCACACAGTTGCATCAGGTAGTGTTCACTTGACGCCAATCGAGAGAGGAAACCCTGACTCATTTTTCCATTCCTAAGTCAAGGGAATCCTGACACAAATTTCAAACAACACTAAACTACTGCCCTGACTGAGATCAGCTAATGGTGTGTACATTTATCGTCCCCTTGGAGTTAAATGAATTCTCAGCAGGAGCTATATTTCAGTGGCATTTTCCGGATGACACCAGTTTTGTCACCTTGAATCTGTAATATTAGCAGGTCACTTAAACAGCGAATTACCTGTATATATTACAAAGTTATATTTTAAAATTTCCTGCATTTATCCTATCTTAATTAGAATGTATTGGAACACACCGACCTACACAGGAAATGGGGTGGAATGAAGTTGAACCATAAAGGAACTCACCATTCAAATAACACAGGAAACGGGGTTGAAGGACTAGCATATTGGAGTACATCACCCAAATTAGCAGAAGGCAGGGTGAATGGTAATAATGTAGGAACACATCATCCAAATACACAGGAAAGGGGATGAAGGGGCACCATATAGGATACACCACCCAAATACAAAGGAAATGTGTGGGAAGGGAACCAGATAGGAACACACCATCTAAATACACAGGAATTGGAGATGAAGGGAACCATATAGGAACACGCCATCTAACTGCACAGGAATTGGAGATGAAGGGAACCATATAGGAACATGCCATCTAACTGCACAGGAATTGGAGACGAAGGGAACCATATAGGAACACCCCATCAAACTGCACAGGAATTGGAGATGAAGGGAACCATATAGGAACACGCCATCTAACTGCACAGGAATTGGAGATGAAGGGAACCATATAGGAACATGCCATCTAACTGCACAGGAATTGGAGACGAAGGGAACCATATAGGAACACCCCATCTAACTGCACAGGAATTGGAGACGAAGGGAACCATATAGGAACACCCCATCTAACTGCACAGGAATTGGAGATGAAGGGAACCATATAGGAACACGCCATCTAACTGCACAGGAATTGGAGATGAAGGGAACCATATAGGAACACCCCATCTAACTGCACAGGAATTGGAGATGAAGGGAACCATATAGGAACATGCCATCTAACTGCACAGGAATTGGAGATGAAGGGAACCATATAGGAACACGCCACCTAACTGCACAGGAATTGGAGATGAAGGGAACCATATAGGAACACCCCATCTAACTGCACAGGAATTGGAGATGAAGGGAATCACATGAGAACACACCACCCAAACAAACAGGAAGAATATGAAAACTCCATAATCCAAATAGTTGGATCTTCAGGCGGGTTGGAATGTTAAATTAAATTCCAAATGTCTGACACTTGAAAAAGGGATTTTTAAGAAACGAATGGACCAAGGAAACAAGGCCACAGTTCCAAGGATAAACCCAAGCGGGAACCCCTACTCCAGGGTTCCGCAAGCACCTTTATCTTTATCCAACAGCAATTTTCTTTATCAGGAATGAACCAAATAAGTTGCCACATTTTCTCTGATAGGATCAGAAGGATCAGAGAGGGTTATATCACAATTATATTCTGTTCCTTGTCCCTTTCCTGCCTGTGAGTTTGCTGTCAGTGCCTCGGTGTAGATTCCTGTGTTACGTGCTCATAGATTCATAGAGTCAGCGATGTTTACAGCATGGAAACAGGCCCTTCGGCCCAGCTGGTCAATGCCGCTCAGTTTCTATCACTAAGCTAGTCCCACTTGCCTGCATTTGGCCCGCATCCCTCTATACTCACCCTGCCCATGTAACTGTCTCACTTTTTTAAAGGAAAAAATTGTACCACCTATACCACTGCCTCTGGCAGCTCATTCCAGATGTTCACCACCCTCTGTGTGAAAAAAGTTCCCCTCTGGTCTCTTTTGTATCTCTCACCTCTCACCTTAAACCTATGCCCTCTAGTTCTAGACTCCTCTACCTTTGGGAAAAGATGTTGACTATCTACTTATCGACCGTATTGAACAGCGGGTTGACAAGTGTCAGACACACACTTCAACAAACTGTTGAGCCCAGTTGATGAGGTGATGCTCTAGACCTGAATCCAAACTTTCCATGTTCAAATAGCTATTTAGAATTAGCCAGTGCTCATTGCAGATTTTTATCTCACAAATTCGGCACTTTTATCGATCAGCTTGATGAGGAACCTGTGGCACTCCTCCATCTCTTCTTCCTTCCACTATGCCACATAATGACCCCCCACCCCGTTCCCTCTCCACCCCCAATCAACACAGTTGCAGGATGTGTGCGCTGAAATAAGTGGCCCTCTGTGCCGCACTGCCTGTTAGGCATGACCTGGAGAGGGTTGCCGCACCCCTTGGGGTTCCGGAGGTTAGAATCTACCGACCTTTTTCTGTATGCGATCAAAAGTCCGCCAATTACAATAAGAAGTAACGCGATGATTCCAACCACAATCAGCCAGTCTGAAAAACAGAGAAAATCATTGCCTAGAAACAAAACCTGAGAAAACCTGTCATCTGGAAAATGCCAACATTTTAAATCAGTGACAATAGAATTACCAGTGTCGATTTGCCTCTTTAGGTGTCAGCTGTGAATGAATGGTGGCATATTGTCTCCAAGAGAGATTTTGGGTAAAAGTCCCAGTAACTGTCCTCTGCTGGATTTTTGTCGCCCAACGTCTGCCCCCTGCTGGGATCCCCGTTACCCTGTGACTGCCTCCTGCTGGGATCACCATCGCCCAGTGACTGCCCCCTGATGGGATTCCTGTCACCCCAGCGACTACCCCCTGCTGGGATTCCTGTCACCCAGCGACTGCCCCCTCCTGGGATCACCATCACCGATAAACTACCCCCTGCTGGAATTCATGTCACTCAGTGACTGCCTCCTGCTGGGATTCCCATCACCCAGTAATTGAGCCATGCTGGGATCCCCGTCACCTATCGACTGCCCCCTGCTGGTTCTTGTCACCCAGCAACTGCCCCCTGCTGGTTCCCGTCAATGATTGACTCCTGCTGGGGAAGAATGGATTTGGATTGTGGGGACAGGCTGGGAAGAAGTAAATGGTTAATATGCTGGCAGGAAATAAATCATCGAATAGGCATGGAGCAGCTAAAAGAAAACAGAACCAGCAGAAACAAAGTGAATAGGAGCAGCAAAATGTCAAAAGAAGAAACAGAAAAATCAAAGGACTGACGCAAAATGGAGGAAGAGCCATTTGTGGTGAAATGGGGCACTGCAGTCCTGGGCTCAGCAGAACTGGTTGTGTGATGGGCATAAGCGAGCCGAACTAGTTTCAAAAATATTATACTCAGTGTGCACAAAGATGTGATGCTCAGCCCAAGAACACTGTACGAGCAATGGGCGGAATTTTATTCTCCAGCCAGAGAAAGGTCATGACAGGAGTTTTGGGGTGGACACGCCAATGTCTTTCCAACTCACTCAAATTAAGTTTGGGTCAGGAATGTTTAATGCTGACTTTTCTGCCTGCAACCCAAATAAGGCCTTTAAGAGCCATTTAAGAGCCTCATCCCATCATCACTGGTATTTAACTAGCTGTGGGTGGAGGCCATGACATTTTGGCAACCTGTCAGGTAAACCCTGGATGGTATCCTGCCACCTGCTGGCGTGAAGTCTCTTCTACTTGAGTAGCTCATGCTGCCAGAGGCATGAGAAATTCATAGTGAATTACCGCTGCCGGTCAAAATACTAGCCCACCTCCACCATCCTGGCTTCAACATATATCGCCGTTCTTTCACTATCGCTGTGTCAAAAACCTGGGAAATCCTCTTCAACAGCACTGTGGGTGTACCTACACCTCAGGAACTGTAGCAGTTCAAGTGGGCAGCTCCCACCACCTTCTCAAGGGCAATAAATGCTGGCCTATTGACACCCACATCCTGTGAAAGAATTTTTTTTTAAACCTGATTGACTGGTAGCTCTCGGGTGTGGGAAAATTCTCCTCACATAGGCGAGTAATCAGCTAAGTGCCTGATTGGCACCAAATCAGATCATGGGAGCACCGAATGGCTGTAGCAGAGTTGGCACCATCTGACATGCCAGTGGACAAGCACACTGCCGTAAGCACTAAATGTCACCCATTCTAAGCATATTACGCTTTCAATTCTCTGGCCTGACCTCAAACTCGGACTGATGAATTTTTCTGATGAGACCGATTAATGACAGGGTGAACAGGATTAGCAACCCAGGATAATGAGGTGATGGGCTTCCTCGCTCCACCAATTGTAATGATTCCATACAAATGGAGACTCTGACAGACTAGGTCTTACTCGGAGGGTCTGCTGGGCAGATGGACAAGCCAAGCTTAGAACAGCTGGGTAAAGCTTTGTCTTAGTAATAATTCATGTGGTTGACGAGTCCAGAAAGCTTTATAACAAACACAAGAATAGAAAAAGTAAACCACCTAAAATTATACTTTTTGGCCTCTGTTTGAAATAATGAATGACAAATTACGAAGTATGAGATGGTTGGTAGGATATTTCAAGAAAATACAGACTTCACTGAATCCAAAATCTCCTAGTTCAAATTATCTGATTTTATGTTGCACTAAATTCCTAATTTGTGGTGCTGTTAACATTATTCGATTTAAACTTTTAGATCAATCTAATTGAGCATAACGAACACTGGGGACCGTACAGACAGACCATTGACACATGGTCAATTTGACACCAATGTCTACACATGGGCAGATATTCAACATTTTAAAGGTTTAAGACTTGCACGGACATATGAAAAGGTTTTGCATTGTGTGACTAGTATGAGTAAAGAACTATGAAGAGAAGTTAGAAAGGATCAGGTGTCCTACCCAAGCTGACTTCAGGAGGCTTCTCGCCTACAGCTGTTGTTGTTGGCTGCAACTTTCGGCCGGGCACATCATCCAGAATAATAAGATCTGTTTCGATGCCGGTTGGCTCAGCTTGAGGCAACAGAAACGAAGACCAATAAATTCTAAGTTTAGGCAAAGATTAGGACACACATTTTCTAAAGAGAGAGCACACTCCAGTGTCCACGACAACCAGTCAAGCTTTACCCAACTGAAACCAATGGATTGGCCAAGCAGAGGGAGAAAGAAGCCGAGCTGGACAGACCTCTGACATATTTCTCGAATACAAAGTACTTTGCATCCCCCTTGATTTTAAATCCATTTATTTATTTGAATTAGTATATTTTTTAAATGTTTATTTCTGCCCTTCTACTCTGTCTCCATAGCAACCCTCAGTAGCACACTACACTATGTGGAAATGGGCACGTCTCCTGCCTGTCCAACTTCTCCTGACACTGTGCAATGTTTGATTTGATGCCAGCAAGGTATGGTCGCATTCTCCTGAGGGAGTGCAAACACTACTACAGTCGGTGAGCTTTTCCAGGAGATTGAAAGCATCCCGTTACAGAGCATCAGAGAGAGCTTTGTACTCCATGGCAGAGAGGAAGAGAGAAGATCAGCAAGGCTGTCCATTGCATGTCCTCCTGCATACTGCAGAACTTATTAGCAAAGTAGCTGAGCTACTTGCTTTAATGTCACATATGTGTCGACAATGCACACACTCAGCAATTTAGGCTGCAACCTGCATGCCAGTATTTCCAAACAAAAGTCAGAATGAGCCAAGACCCTCCACCCAATGGTCCTTCCTGAGCTCCCACGCAAGGTGGTGCTGCTGTAGTGTTTGGAAAATTAAACATACTTGCCAGAGTTTCAGTATATTAATCGAGAGTGCAAGGAGGAGAATGCCAGCGTTAACAACTTTGAAGCTTGTTACAAAAACAAAGAAGTTACAATGACCATGTTTAATTTTCACATCGACTAAATGCAGAACAACTCGAGTCGCAAATGCAGCAAATCACTTGAATGTCTTGAACAAACAAAAGGTCATTCGAGATACTTTAATGAGCAATCAGCCTGGCTGAGTCAGCATTTAACTATTTTTTTCATTTTATTAAATACAAAATAGATAAAATTAACAAATTTACATATGTTAACCATAAAAAACAGAAAAATAGAACAATCCCTCACAAAACCGAAATCCGTCCCCCTCCCATCCCCCTTAACAACGAATGGTGACCAATTTCTTGAAATAAACAATAAACAGCTGTCATCTCTGATAGAACCCCTCGATTGCTCCCCTCACAATCTATTTAAAGTTCTTTAACTCCTCTCGCCCGTCTGAATTTCCAGTGATTCTGACACCCCAAATATGGCCACTAAAGGACAGGGCTCCAGCTTAGTCTTTAAAATTGATGACAGAAGCAGGCCCAGAAACCACGAGTTCGAGCAGGCCACAACAAGTGTGTGTCGTTAACCGGACCTCCAGAAAGTGCTCACATCCGGTCCTCCACCCCTACAAAAGAAGTGGCCCATTCTGGACTTGGTCAGGTGTGCCCTAAAAACGACCTAAAATTGGATCAAACCAAGCCTCGTGCAGGAGGAATTGGAGATTACCCCGAGAAGAGCCTCACTCTGCACCTCGTCATCCTATACGGGCCCCAATTCCTCTTCCCACCTAACCTTAAACCCCTCCAAAGAAATCGAATCGTCACACAAAAAAATTCACCCAGAAATGCCAGAAGTGCTCCCCTCTTCCGACCCCACAAGCGAAAGGACCCTCTCCATTAGAGATGTTGGCAGTGTCAAGGGGAATGTCGGGAAAATCCATCTCGCAAAGTTGTGAACTTGGGAGATATCTGAATGAAGTTAAACCTGAAAGCCCAAATTTTTCCGTCAGTTCCTCTAGACTGGCAAACAGCCCCTACAGGAACAAATTGCCCACTCTCTCCAGCCCCTTCCCTTCCCATCCCCCAAACGTGGCTTCTAATCTCACCAGCTCAAACAGATGGTTAGCACAAATCGGAACCAGCTTCGACCTGACCCCAGATTAAAATGTTGTGCAAATTGTCCCCATTTCTTCAAAATGGAAACAAC